>NC_141538.1:162572500-162805000 GCF_021556685.1 Rattus norvegicus
CTCTCTGGGTTACCGTATTTATCTGTCACAAATGGACCTTCAGTGTGAGGCTGAAAAAATGGTATGGTAAACATTAACTCACATCTCTTAATTGGAGGCTGAAAGGACATGTGGGTCCTGTTCCCATCTTTAAGAAATTTCCTGTTCTGTGTTTGGCTTTGGAATAATCCTTGGGACAGGGCCTGAGAAGGACTGTACTGAGTCCAACACTGCTTATGCACCTACCTTGGAGGTATTAGACACCTTACTTGAAGATGGGCCTGGGAACGCTTGTCAAGTGCCTCTGCAGCCATCATTTAGAGAGAGTAGCAATGGCTACTCATGGAGATGAACAGGTGGAAGCAGCCGTTCCCCAGTATTTTTTTTTTTTTGCAAATGGATGTAGGATCCAGTAACTTGAAACTGTACCTATTGGTTCTGAGATCCTTGCAAATAAGGGTTTTCTGCTAAAGGTGTAGTTACTAAGTGTCACCATTTGCAACTGTGTGATATTTCCGGCTATTAAACTCCCAGTGTCCATTTGTTCCCACTTCTAGCACTCCCGAGCGAGCTTGCTGCCTTTTCTTGGAGGATCTGCATCTTCTGGAGACTCAATGTAACCAGCGCTTTCACTGACAGGTGTTACAGGCTTTGATCTTTCTTTCTGTGTATTTTCAGAACTCACACTGCCATAGCATGTATCAATATTGTGTTCCTTGTCACTGTTGAATAACACGCTATTTTATTGCTTTGTTTACCCCTCAGAAATTGATGGATATCTTAGTTTACCAGTTTGGGGCTATTAATATTGAGTGGAACATTTGCCTGCAAGTCTTTATATGAACATACGTTTATGTTTCTTTTGGGGAAATGCCTCTGTGATGTCTTAATTTCCTATTTTTCCTTTCAGTAGCTCTCTTTATTGTTTGTATGTATGTATGTATGTATGTATGTATGTATGTATGTATGTATGTATGTATATATGTATGAATATGTGCCCCTACAGTTTTAACTGGTTTTGAAAAAAATTAAAAACTTTCCAACTTAATTACAGAGCTAACATTCGGATTTGCCGTAGGATTTAGCAAATGAGTGCATTCATCGTGGTGTCTGACTCACGTTCCACTTTAGCTCCTGTCCCTGATGGCAACGGAAAAGCCTGCGGCAGCTTCTGTGCTGGGAGTGAAGATGGATTGGTGTGCAAGCTTACAGAGGGAGAGCGCTCACTTTCACAGCTCCGTCGCCACCTCACCCCCACACTGGCTTTGTTAGCAAGCTTTCTCTGTGTTTTGACTCCCTGCAGTCATTTCTGTTGGAAGGTTGTGGACTATTGTTCTGGAGGTCACCCAGGAAGGCTCTCTGGGGGTGAGAGATATGGAACCAAGTTTTCGGAGCATTAAGTGTGTCTGGCTGTGAAAGCACGCGTGACTCCTGTGAGTGTACAGTGTCTCGCTGGGAAGTGAGCGCTCACGAGACCAGGGCGGGCTCCTCTTCCATCTGACCTGTCATTGTTCATTGATGCCTTTATATCAGCGCGATCCCAGTACTTGAGGTTATTTTATATTTTGTAAAAAATCAAATCAAATAACAACAACAAAAACAACAGCAGCAGCAGCAGCAGCAACAACAACAAAATCCACCACATTTACCCTTAAGGGGAGGGTGATCACAGAGTTTCATCTATGTCTGGCATTATTTGTTTTTTGGCTTCAAAGTTTTCTGCTTTGTTTTCTATCTGCTAAGGACTCACAGCCATTTATGAGGACGGCATTTCTGCAGTAACTTACTGCGGACTTGGGAAATGCTCTAAGAAATGTCTGAATTAGCTGTGGGAGCTCAAGTGGACATTTGCTCACACTTGATTGATGCTGTACTGAGATCACTTTCTCAGCTGAACTTCTTTACTGTTTTTCTGTATTTCTGCTCCTTCTCCTCAAGTAAGGCCTGGTGGGAGAAGGGCAGCCAGAGGAAGCAGTGTTGGGAGAGACAGACTCAAGCACTTGCTGCAGGGGCCTGCATCTCTGCTCCCTGCTTCTGCTTCCTGCTCCTCATCTTTGGTATCTGTGATGGCTGAGCTTTGAGTCTCTCGGATGGTGAGTGCCCAGATCCTTGTCTAAGCATTACTACTGAGTTAGCTGTGAGGGTGTCTGCATGTGAGATTAGCATCTGAGCTTGGAGACTGAGTGAAACAACTTGATGTTCTCTTCGTCATGGGTAGACATCATACCATCCTGTCCAAATGTGGAAGAAGAAATGATCTGTTATCTTCGAAGGCAAAACTTCCCTGGGGATGTTTATCTTCTGCCCTTGACTTCTGCCCTTAGCAAGCCCAGTTATCACAACTTTGGAGTCACACTCAGATTTATACCTTTGGATCTGCTTCGTAAGCCTTTTGGACTAGAGCTCTATATTAGGGCTCCTGGATCTTCCACTTTCAGACCAAAGATGGGGGCTTCTCTGCCTCCAAGGTCATATGAGATACATTTCTACAAATCTTTTTATCTAAGTATTCTATTGGTTTCTTTTCTCTGGACCCAGATTAACACACAGTTTGCTTCATTACTTTTCTTCGCTTTTTAGCATAAACACAGAAAATGAGTTGAGTTTATTATTTTGTGTTTCCATTCCCAAGATTACTATTTCTGCAGTGAGTTTCTGAGGCTGTGAAGAAACTGCTTATCACCTAGATATGAAGCAAAGGATACTACAGTAACAACCCAGTGATCCGTTGATTAAATGTGGCAATATCAGCTACTGGATGATTTAATCCGCGATGGTGGGGAGGGGTCTGTGACATTTCTTACAGCAGTTATGACTGCAGACTCTTCTGATAATTCCACAAAATCTATCCCAAATGTACCGCCCTCATCCTCACTACCTTCCGAGGACAATGTTATCTCAGAACAGTTACTAAAGGTCAACTTTAGCTGTGCAAAGGAACTAACCTGCACAACTGTTTCATCCCACATTCCTTACTGTTTCCTGAAGACTGCTTATTTAATACACATCCAAGTATAACATTTGGATGAATTCTATTCTGCCTCTAGAGCTTCCCCATCCTGAGATCCAAGATGGAGATAGATTTGGCCTGTTTGTGTGCAGACTCCCAGAGAGGGCATTTGGAGCCTCTATCTTCCTATTGGTCCTTTTAACCCAGTTTCCTTTCAGCTTCAGTAGTAGAGCCCTGGTTTTACTGTGGTGAACACAGCACTGTGACCTAGGGTCTACACAGTTTATGTGTTATTGATTCTGTCTCAAATTCTGTACAACCACTCCAGAAACCAGTCTGGCAGTTCCTCAGATAAGTGGACATAGTGCTACCGAGGACCATGCTATACCACTCCTGGGCATATACCAGAAAGATGCTCCAGCATATAACCACTATGTTCATAGCAGCCTTATTAATAATAGCCAGAAGCTGGAAAGAACCCAGAAGTTCTTCCACAGAGGAATGGATAGAGAAAATGTGGTACATCTACACAATGGAGTACTACTCAGCTATCAAAAACAATGACTTCATGAGATTCATAGGCAAATGGATGGAACTGGGAAATATCATCCTGAGTGAGATAACCCAATCACAAAAAAAACCCCACCAAAACCAGAAACAAACAAACAAAAAAACAACACATGGTATGCACTCAGTGATAACTGACTATTAGACCAAAAACTCAGAATACCCAAGATTCAATTTACAGTCCACACAAAGCTCAAGAAGAAGGAAGACCAAAGTGAGGATTCTTCAGTCCTTTTTAGAAGGGGGAACAAAAATACTCACAGAAGGAAATAGCGAGACAAAGTGTGGAGCAGAGACTGATGGAAAGGCCATCCAGAGACTGCCCCACCTGGAGGATCCATCCCATTTACAGACACCAAACCCAGACAACATTGCTGATGCCAAGAAGTGCATGGTGACAAGAGCCTTATATAACTGTCTCCTGAGAGCCTCTGCCAGAGCCTGACAAATACAGAGGCCGATGCTTGCAGCCAACCATTGAATTGAGAAAGGGGTTCACAATAGAGGAGTTAGAGAAAGAACTGAAGGAGCTGAAGGGGTTTGCAACCCCATAAGAAGAACAACAACATCAACTAACCAGACATTCTAGGAGACCCACTGCTCCCAGGACACCATAGCTTGAAGGCATCCCAGGAGTTCCTCTGTACACAGGGCAACTGGGCAACCAACACTACAGTCTGATGACCTCACAGGGGCTCTGTGGCATGCAAAGCAACTGACCCAAAAGACGGAAAGCCTCCCTGGAGTTCAGCTGCAAGCAAGGAGACAGAAACAACAGTCTATAGGCCTTTCTGGAGAAGAGTTTCACATAGGACAACAGTTCGACTTCTCCTCTGAAGATGCAAGAGTCTGAAGCCTCCCAAGGAGATCTACTGCAGCCATGGCAACAAATCAGAAGCTTCTCTGTCCCACTGAAGACCCTCCAGTTGGAAGACCCCACTGGAGATCTGCTTCAGCCAGGGCCACAGGCCTACCAGGAGACCTGTAGCAGCCCAGGGACAAAAGAGCCAGACTCCAGACAGAGTTTCCCAGACCAGCAAACACAAGGGATAAGCCAGATGGTGAGGGGCAGCACAAGACCATAAGAAACAGAAGCCAATACATGTGGCCATCATCAGAACACAGTCCTCCCACCACAGCAAACCCTGAATACACCAACAAACCTGAAAATCAGGAAGCTGACCTAAAAGCCTATTTCAAGAAGATAATAGAGTCCTTTAAGGAGGATATAAGTAACTCACTGAAAGAAATACAGGAAAACACAAGTAAATAGGAAGAAGCCGTAAAGAGGAAACAAATAAATCTTTCAAGAAATACAGGAAAGCACCATTAAACAGGTGAAGGAATTGCATAAAATGGTTCAAAACCTAAAAGTGGAAATAGAAACAATAAAGAAAACACAAATGGAGGCACACCTGGAAATGGAAAACCTAGGATGAAGGTTGGGAATTACAGACATAAGTATTGCCAACAGAGTACAAAAGATAGAAGAGAGAATCTCAGGTGTAGAGGAAACCTTAAAAGAGATTGTCACAACTGTCAATGAAAATTTAAAACATAAAAATACTCCTAACCCAAAACATCCAGGAAATTCAGGACACAATGAGAAAACCAAATCAAGGAATAATTAGAATAGAGGAGAACGAAGATTCCGAAGATTCCCAGCTCAAAGGACCTGAAAACATCTTCAACAAAATCTTAGAAGAAAAGTTCCCCAATCTAAAGAAAGAGATGACCACAAAGGTACAAAAAGTCTATAGATCACCAAACAAATGGGACCAGAGAAGAAAATCCTCTTGTCACATAATAATCAAAACACTAAATGCGCAGAACAAAAAATATTAAAAGCTGCAAGGGAAAAGGGCTAAGTAACATACATAGGTAGACCAATCAGAATTACACCAGTTTCTTCAACAGAGACTATGAAAGCCAGAAGAGCCTGTTCAGAGAACATGCAGAATCTAAGAGAACACAAATGCCATGAAAATGCATTGAATCTGAAAGGACCTAAATTGTAATGACGAAGACATTTGGAAGGCTTGCAGCTGCCTTTCTATGAATGAACCACTCCTGCAAGAGAGGCCAAGGGCTGGGATAGGGAGTTCCCAAATACACACAGTCACAGACATCGCTCTACGGCAAAAACACAGCTACAAAGCAAATACAGCAACAGCAACTGGATAGTCACAGAGAGAAAAGAAAGCTATAGCTTATATCCTAAATATTAATAGCAGCATAGGCCTAAATGGAAAAGAATATACCCAAGTCCTAGAGAAAATACAGAAGGGAACATGGACTGCATTAGAACAAAACTTTTAACTACAAAACAGCAGTTAGGCTCCTAACAAGGATTATTTTTAATTCATCAACAGTGGCTCTTAAGGGAATCTAAAACAAGACATAAACTGCAGAAGCACAGCTTCAACACTGGCTTGGCTAACCCGATTTACCATAGGACAATCGGCCCTTATTTTTTTAAAAACCAAACATGCAAAAATAGCTCCCAGCAAGGACTATGAAATAGTCCATAGTTCGTGTTGCTTAACATCAGCGAAGCAAGGTCAAATCATGGGGACTACCCATGTTGACATACGAACTTACAGTCAAGACATTGTCAGAGAGAGCAAGATCAGCACCAGAGACAGCCAGATGGCTAGAGGCAAACACAGGAACCAAAGGAACAGAAACCAAGACTACTTGGAATCTTAAGAACCCAGTTCTCTGACCAAAGCAAATACTGGATATAACAACACACTGAAAAGGCAAGATTTGGAATTAAAATCACATCTCATGATGATGATAGAGGACTTTAAGAAGGACATAAATAACTGTCTTAAAGAAATACAGGACAATGCAGGTAAACAAGTAGAAGCACTTAAAAAGGAAACACAAAACTCCCTTAAAGAATTACAGGAAAATACAACCAAACAGTTGAAGAAATTGGACAAAACCAGGATCTACAAACAGAAATAGAAACAATAAAGAAATCACAAAGGGAGAGAAATCTGGAGATAGAAAAGATAAGAAAGAGATCAGGAGTCATAGACACAAACATCACCAACAGAATACAAGAGATAGAAGAGAGAATCTCAGGAGCAGAAGATACCATAGAAAACATTGACAGAACCATCAAAGATAATGTAAAACACAAAAACCCCTAACCCCAAACAACCAGGGAATCCAGGACACAATAAGAAGAACAAATCTAAAGATAATAGATATAGAAAAAGTGAAAATCACAACTTAAAGGGCCAGTAAATATCTTCAACAAAATTATAGAAGAAAACTCCCCTAAGCTAAAGAAAGAGATACACATAAACACACAAGAAGCCTACAGAACTCTAAATAGATTGGACCAGAAAAGAAATTCTTCCTGTCACATAATAGTCAAAACACCAAACACACAAAACAAAGAAAGAATATTAAAAACAGTAAGGGGAAAATGTCAAGTAACATATTAAAGTCAGACCTATCAGAATTACACCAAACTTCTCACAAGAGACTATGAAAGCCAGAAAATCCTGGGCAGATATCATACAGACCCTAAGAGAACACAAAGGCGAGCACAGGCTACAATATCCAGCAAAACTCTCAATTAACTTAGATAGAGAAACCAAGATACTCCATGAAAAAAAAAACAAATTTATGCAATATTTTTCCACAAATTCAACCCTACAAAGATAATATATTAAAAACTCCAACACAAGGAGGTAAACTTCACCCTAAAAAAAAGCAAGAAAGTAATCTTCTTGCAACAAACACAAAAGAGGAAAGACACACAAACGTAATTTTACCTCTAACAACAAAAATAGCAGGAGACAACAATCGCTATTCTTTAATATCTCTTACAATCAATGGACTCAATCCCCCCCCCAAAAAGACACAGACTAACAGACTGGAAATGTAAAGAGGACCCAGAATTTTGCTGTATAAAAGAAACACACCTCAGAGACAAAGACAGACACTACCTCAGAGTAAAAGGCTGGAAAACAACTTTCCAAGAAAATGGTGTGAAGAAACAAGTTTGAGTAGCCATTCTAATATCGAATAAAATCGACTTTCAATCAAAAGTCATCAAAAAAGATAAGAAAGGACACTTCATACTCATTAAGGGAAAAATCCACCAAGATGAACTCTCAATCCTGAATATCCAAGTTCCAAATGCATGGGCATCTACATTCTAAAAGAAATCTTACTAAAGCTCAAAGCATACATTGCATCTCACACAATAATAGTGGGAGACTTCAACACCCCACTCTCATCAATGGACAGATCATGGAAACAGAAACTAAACAGATATAGAAAAACTAACAGGAGTTATGAATCAAAATGATTTAACAGATATATATAGAGAGAGCATGTCATCCTAAAACAAAAGAATATACCTTCTCCTCAGCACCTCATGGTACCTTTGCCAAAATTGACCATATAATCAGTCACAAAACAAGCCTCAACAGATTCAAAAAGAGTGAAATGATTCTATGCATCCTATCAGAACACTACAGACTAAGGCTGGTCTTCAATATCAACAAGAACAGCAGAAAGCAAACATATACATGGAAGTTGAACAACACTCTATTCAATGATAACATGGTCAAGGAAAAAATAGCTTATATTCAACAAAACTGGAAAACGTGGATGAAATGGACAATTTTGTAGACAGATACCAGGTACCAAAGTTAAATCAGGATCAGATAAAGCATCTAAACAATACCATAACTCCTAAAGAAATAGAAGCAGTTATTAAAAGACTCCCAACCAAAAAAACCCAGGCCCAGGTGCATTTAGTGATGAATTCTATCAGACCTTCATAAAAGACTTAATAGCAATACTATCCAAACTATTCCACAAAATAGAAACAAAATGAACACTACCTAATTTCTTCTATGAAGCCACAATTACTCTTATGCCTAATCCACACAAAGACCCAACAAAGAAAGAGAACTTCAAATCAATTTCCCTTATGAATATCAATGCAAAAATAATTCAATAAAATTCTCAAAAACCAGATTCAAGAACACATCAAAACAATCATCCAACATTATCAAGTAGGCTTCATGCCAGGGATGCAGGGATGGTTCAATATATAGAAACCCATCAATGTAATCCACTATATACTCAAACTCAAATATTAAAACTACATGATCATTTCGTTAGATGCTGAGAAAGCATTTGACAAAGTTCAACACCCCATCATGATGAAAATCCTGAAATGATCAGGAATTAAAGGATCATATCCAAACATAGTAAAAGAAATATCCAGCAATCCAGTAGCTAACATTGAACTAAATGGAGAGAAAATTGAAACAATCACTAAAATCAGGGACTAGACAAGACTGCCTACTCTCCCCCTACTTATTCAATACAGTACTTCAGTCCTACTGAGAGCAATTGAACAATGGAAGGAAGTCAAAGGGATACAAATTGGAAAGGAAGAAGTCAAAGTATCACTATTTGCAGATGATATGATAGTATAGTTGTGACCCCAAAAGTTCCACCAGAGAACTACTAAGCCTGATAAACAACTTTAGAAAAGTGGCTGGGTATAAAATTAACTCAAACAAATCAGTAGTCTTCCTCTACTCAAAGGATAAACAGGCTGAGAAATTAATTAGGGAAATGTCACCTTTCACAATAGTCACAAATAATATAAAATACCCCGGTGTGACTTTAACCCAGCAAGTGAAAGATCTGTAAGATAAGAATGCCAAGTCTCTGAAGAAAGAAATTGAAAAAGATCTCAGAAGATTCAAACACCTCCATGCTCATGGATTGGCAGGATTAATATAGTAAAAATGGCCATTTTGCCAAAAGCAAACTACAGATTCAATGCAATCCCCATCAAAATACCAATCCAATTTTTCAGAGAGTTAGACAGAACAATTTGCAAATTCATCTGGAATAACAAAAAAAAACTAGGATAGCTATACTCAACAATAAAAGAACTTCTGGGGGAATCACCATTCCTGAACTCAAGCAGTATTGAGCACTATTGGTCTGTACCACTAGTGATAAAAACTGTATGGTATTGGCACAGAGACAGGCAGGTAGATCAGTGGAAGAGAATTGAAGACCAAGAAGTGAACCCACACACCTATAGTCACTTGATCTTTAACAACGGAGCTAAAAACGATCCAATGGAAAAAAGACAGCATTTTCAACAAATGGTTCTGGTTCAACTGGAGGTCAATATATAGAAGAATGCAAATCAATCCATTTTTATCACCCTGTTACAAAGCTTAAGCCCAAGTGGATAAAGGACCTCCACATCAAACCAGATATACTCAAACTAATAGAAGAAACAGTAGGGAAGAGTCTTGAACACATGGGCACTGGGGAAAATTTCCTGAACAAAAAACCAATGGCTTATGTTCGAAGATCAAGAATCACCAAATGGGACCTCATAAAACTGCAAAGCTTCTATAAGGCAGAGGCCACTGTCATTAGGACAAAATGTCAACCAACAGATTGGGAAAAGATTGAATACTACTCGGCTATCAAAAACAATGACTTTATGAAATTCATAGGCAAATAGATGGAACTGGAAAATATCATCCTGAGTGAGGTAACCCAAACACAGAAAAACACACATGGTATGCACTCATTGATAAGTGGCTATTAGCTCAAATGCTCGAATTACCCTAGATGCACAGAACACATGAATCTCAAGAAGGATGATCAAAATGTGAATGCTTCACTCCTTTAAGAGGGGAGTAAGAATACCCTTGGGAGGGAATAGGGAGGCAAAGTTTAGAACAGAGGCTGAAGGAACGCCCATTCAGAGCCTGCCCCACATGTGGCCCATACATACACAGCCACCAAACTAGATAAGATGAATGAAGCAAAGAAGTGAAGGCCGACAGGAACTGGATGTAGATCTCTCCTGAGAGACACAGCCAGAATATGGCAAATACATAGGCAAACGCTAGCAGCAAACCACTGAACTTAGACTGGGACCCCCGTTGAAGGAATCAGAGAAAGGACTAAAAAAGCTTGAAGGAGCTTGAGACCCCATATGAACAACAATGCCAACCAATTAGAGCTTCCAGGGACAAAATCACTACCCAAAGAATATACATGGACTGACCCTGGGCTCCAACTGCATAGGTAGCAATGAATAGCCTAGTAAGGGCACCAGTGGAAGGGGAAGCCCATGGTCCTGCCAAGACTGAATCCCCAGTGAACGTGATTGTTGGAGGTAGGTCAGTAATGGGGGGAGGATGGGGAAGGGAACACCCATATAGAAGGGGAGGTGGAGAGGTTAGGGGGATGTTGGCCTGGAAACCAGGAAAGGTAATAACAATTGAAATGTAAATAAGAAATACCCAATTTAATAAAGATGGAGAAAAGAAAAAAAGAAATAAAAAATATTCAATAAAAAATTAATCCTAGTAAATCTTGTTAGGGTTCTTGTCTACATTTATAACAATATGTAGTTATCATTCTTCTGATGTTACTAAAAATGTTGTATTCTGTTTCTGTACAATTTTATGTCTTTCACCATTTCTTTTGAGTTTTGTTTCTATTTTGATCTTGCTATCATTCTTCCTTAATTAAATTTTATTATCTATATTTGAACCCATTAATAAAGTACATCAGAATTACAGGCATGTTTTTCCCACTTTGATGAAGTTATTAACTCTTAGTTATTTTACCTAACTAATAGCAGCATGTGGTACTGTTAGATGTTCCGTGGAACATTTGCCATTGGAGGGCAACCATACATTTTATATCCTTCAATGTTAAACCAGCAGTTCTGTTCTTCTTCCTCACCCTCCTGTCTCACCATATACTGTTTAAGCATCCTTCTACAATGAAAGAAAAGTCATAATCAAAGAGTCAGGTACAAACCATTCTTCCTTTATTTCATTCAAGGATCACAGTTACCATCATATACCCTTAATATAACTGATGGTAGGATTTAAAGCATTCATGGAGCAGGGGAAAGAGAAAAACTGGTTATCAAAAAAAATAATACATCCGTGAAAGCCATCTTCCACATGGTGCCAGGTCACAGGGACCCCCTGGTCTTCCAAGCGCTTCTTGTAGAGTAAGGTATCATCCCGGAGAATATCATGCTCACAGCTCAATAGAAATGTGTCTGGAAGTTGAGCAATGATCTTGTCATCTGCTAGGAGAGGTGAAATTTTTTCATCCAAAACATGCTTGGTTTCCAGATAGGCAGTCTCATTGAAAGGTCCTAGAAACTCGGGACTAAAATCTTTGCCCTTAAACCTTTGGGGAATGTTGTCAGAGCTAAGCCACTTGCTGTACTTTTTCCACATGTCTGGGGGCACACAAGCTCCTGTCAGTATGGCATTTTTCCAAGAGAGATCAATGTTTAGGTATCTACAAAAAAATGTAATCATTAAGTCTCTCGTAAGCAATGGAACATTGCGTTTCTGCAATTGTGATGGTAACTGGAAGTTAACGCCTTGCAAAATTGGAGTAATCAGGACTTGAGCCCTGATCTGGGGAAGCTTGTCTTGACAGGCCAAAGCCTGAGTGACAGTGGCCACAGCCCAACCTCCAGCACTCTCTCCAGCGATAACCACCCGGGAAGGGTCTACCCCATAGGTTTGAAGGTTCTTCAGGAAGTGAATGGAAGCATTAAGGCAATCAAGGTGAATAACAGGATGACGGTGGTCCGGAAGCTTACGGTACCTAGGGAGAAAAAGAGTGAACAAGGCATTCTATGTACACACTGGAGTCCATTGCAAACAGCATTATCTACTCTCACATGAGACCAAAAATGTTGTGCCAAATGTCCCTAATAAAAAATGTCTGTCATCATTTCTCTTACAAGGACTTGAGGAAACCTATCTAGGGTAAAGATGGTCAGGAATTTCCATTTCATCCCACACCATACATGATTCATTGATGAGCACACAGGAACAAGGCAATTCAAGGCTGTTGCCTTAGGAAGCATAAAAGCTAGTAAAGATACAAACAAGGTCATTGAAAATTTGCTGATCACATGTCTCTCTCTCTGGATTCACCTGTACCTGATGTATTGAGCATGTGTTGAGCACTGATAAAATCGCTGCTAAGTACTCTCAATGTATTTTCTTTCCTACTTCATGAGGAAGCTGTTTTAGTTGAGCTGGTTACAGCAAGGTAGAAATACTGGCAATGATGACATCAAACCAGTGGAAGCAGAAGAATAGGAAAATCCATGCAAGCAGTGGAGTTAGAGCCATGAGAATCAAAGATGGCTGCTCGACAAAGGAGCAGCGAGAAGCTATTTACATTGGCAGACTTGCAGAAACTACCAAAAGTACTGACAGACAGTAGTGGAGATGAGAGCACATCAGCAGAGAAAAACTGAATGCCTTCTAAAGCAACACCACAGAGACCTCCATCTTCTGCTCTGCCCACCCAACAACATTATACAATCTTAACACTACCCATCCACGCAGAGGAAAGCCAGGCTAAGGTATGTATCTGTCAACTCTGTTCCTCCTTAAGTGTTTACATGCATTCCTCACAGGTGTATGTGTGTTCCTAAAATGTATTCATTCTATTTTAATTAACTTCATAAATAAATTTTACACTGTGTATAAGGTTTTGGCTAAGGCTTACCCATGACTTTACACTATCTAAATCCTTAATGATATTGTGTGATATTTTTGCACGATGGGAGTGCAAGAGCAACTTTCTCTGCTCTTCAATCCAAAAATAAATTCTTTGGCAAACACTCTTTTCTGTTAATAAGTCACTAACTACATCAGACCACTCACCCCACCAACAGGACCACTGAGTCTGTCTCACGGGCGAGAAAGTTGCCTAGGCCATGGTAAACATCTGGAAGAGAAGACCCACTGTAAATAGTTGTGACAAGAATCAAGCACATTCTACCACAAAGCCAGGGATAGCTGCCACCTTGGTGGACCTAGAGATGACACCTTCACTGTGAACTTTAGAGAAGGTCAGTGGCTACAGCATATTAAAGGCAGGAAGAGACACAGGGGACATTATTAGGAATGACATTCAGAGGTATGGGAAAGGCTAGTGACAAGTTCTTAAGTGTGAGTGTAGGATCCTTCTGGTGGGAAGATAACATTAAAGCATAAACTAAGTGGTGGAGCCAGCACAGTATATTTTGAGTTTAACAAGGAGATAAAGTGAGTGTGGTTTGCCCACTATGAGCCACCAAAACTGAGGAAAGTGCATGAATTTGAGAATGTTATCAAAAGACATAGATATCTGCCACTGTAATTGGTGAGGGAATGAAAGAATCACATCTAATGCCAAGACAATCCTACTGTGACATTGATGCCCATATCTGGACTGAGACCACTTAGAAAACATTGCTATGGAGAGCTGAAAGCCAGCCGCCAGGAGCACCTACAGACCTGAGAGCAGAGATCCCTGCTCCCAAATCACTTGGGGGAGAGAGCAGAACACCCAGAAGTGTGGACAATCCTGAGACTGCAGAACAGACTGCCACTTCTGCCCAACTTGACCCACATCCCTGGTCCAAGAGGAAACTGCAGAGTGCCTATGGACACAGGAATATAGGAGCAGTCAGCTGCAGGAACCCATGATCCAGGTATGTGCCTGGACCTTAACTGAAGCAGTCATAGAGCTCCCTGAAACCTAATCCCATGGGGGAGAGAACTGGACCCTCAGAAGTGTAGACACCCCTGAGAAATCAAAGGAGACTACTCTCTGCACATATTCCAGACCCAAGAGGTAATCACATAGTGCCATCTGTGCACCCTGGGCACAGAGACCTAGGAGTAGTCAGGGGCAGGACCCTTCCAGATTCTGCCTATGCCAAGAACTTAAAGCCAGCTGCCAAATGTGACTGCATATCTGAGGCCTGAGACCTGAGAACACTCTGTTCCCAGAACTGGCTAAAAGAAAACTGGAAAACAGGTCTGCAGGACTACTGACACTCAGACCTGAAGGAGGATCAAGCCACTGTCAGAAACAGCAAGACAAACTAACACCACAGACAACCTGATGATGAGAGGCAAGCACAGAAACCTACGCAACAGGAGACAGCAGATGCTGGTGAGGATGTGAAGAAAGAAGAACATCCTCCATTTTTGATGGGATTGAACCTGGTAAAACCACTCTGGAAATCACTCTGGATGTTCCTCCGAAAATTGGACACTGCACTACCTGAGAACCCAGCTATACCTCTCTTGGGCATATCCCAAAAGGTGCTTCAATATACAACAAAGACACAACCTCCACTATGTTCATAGCAGCCTTATTTATAATAGCCAGAAGCTGGAAAAAACCCAGATGCCCTTCAACAGAAAGAGGAATACAGAAAATGTGGTACATCTACTCATGGAGAAATACTCGGCTATGAAAAACAATGACCTCATGAAATTCATAGGCAAATGGAATGAACTAGAAAATATCATCCTGAGTGAGGTAACCCAATCACAGAAAAACACACATGGTATGCACTCACTGGTAAGTGGATATTAACTCAAAAGTACGAATTACCCAAGATGCATTGCATGGACCACGAAGCTCAAGAAAAAGGATGACCAAAGTGTGGATGCTTTACTCCTTCTTAAAAGTGTGAATAAAAAGTATCCATAGTAGGGGATGTGGAGGCAACGTTTAGAGCAGAGACTGTTGAACAGCCATTCAGAGCCTGCCCCATATGGGACCCATATATACTCAGCCACCAAAACTAGATAAGCTTGATGAAGCTAAGAAGTGCATGTTGACAGGAACCGGATATTGATCTCTCCTGAATTACACAGCCAGAACATGTCAAATACAGAGGCGAATGCTAGCAGCAAACCACTGAACTGAGAATGAGACCCGCATTGGAGGAAATAGAGACCTAAAGAGCTGAAGGGGCTTACAACCCCATAAGAACAACAATGCCAACCAACCAGGGTTTCCAGGGACTAAACCACTACCCAAAGACTAAACATGGACTGACAATGGGTCCAACTGCATAGGTAGCAGAGGATGGCTTTGTTGGGCACCAATTGAAAGAAAAGTCCTTGGTCCTGCCACAGATGGACCCAATGTAGGGGTTTGTTGTGGGGGGGGGGACTAAGGTGGGATGGATTGGGAGGGAAATACCCTTATAGAAGAAGGGGTGGGGGAAGTTATATATATAGGAAAACTAGAAAGGGAATAACTTTGAAATGTAAATAAAGAAATATCCAATAAATAACAGAGAAACAAACACAAAAAGAAAAAACTAGAGTTACACATTGAGAGAGATTTTTGGTTTTTTCACACTGTGAATTTTAACGTAAAAATCATTCTTAATTACTTAAATCTATATAAAAGGTATACTTTAGAAGATAAACTAGGTTACTAGTACTTTGGTTCTACATAGGCTATTTTATAACAAGGGTTTAAATTGTGTTTCAGCCAAAGAAGTAGAATAACATAGAATGTAATTAAGGACACTCATTAATCTAGGAAAAATTTCTTCCGTATTCCACCATTTCTTATTCAAATGTCTTATCCTTCCCAGTTATTTACTCTTTAGTTAGCATAATTATAGGTTGGGTTAAAGATTTTACTGTTTGTAAGTTGGCAGACATAATGCTTATGTCACATACCTTGGTATACTGGGAAGTTCTAGACAGTTTTTTTTTTTTTTGGCCACTAGAGATAAAAACAAAAAGTCAGTTTATTTCCAAATGTACTCATAGATTACCAAAAAGAATATCAATAATATATTAGTGTATTTTGAAAACATATCACTTTTGATCTTGACAATCATTATATTGGTGTATCAAATAAAATAATAAAAGACCAACAGCACTGTTTAGAGTGCTGAGTTACCTCAATCAACTGACTAACAAACAGCTTTGGATTGAACCAAAATGAAACCTTTCAAAATTGACTTTTATGACCTTGATAGCCTTAAGCTTGAAAAGCAACATAGGGGGCTCTGGTACACTAAACTAACCAAAACTTGGAATTAAGGAAACAGATTTTTATGAAGCACAGGGGAATGTGAGGGGAGGGGCAATGAAGGAGAGTGTGACAGAGAAGGATGTGAATACACAGCAGTTCTATGAAGTAGTGAAAGGACAGTATTTCTAATAAAATCTATTTCCTTCTACCAAGATCATGTGGATAGTGTTTTCTCTAAGACTTCATAATTCAGCAGAACATTGTAAAATAGTCTGAAGTACACACGGACTTGAAACTGGGTGTCATTTAAGTGTAACATCTTTATGGTGTTCCGGGTTTGTTGAAAGCAAACAACAAGGATTATCTTGGTTACAGTGACAAACCAGATATTCTGCACTGCATTTCTGCAGCAAATGTTTAATAGATCTGATTTCTGAAAGTTAAAATTCCTGCTAATCTTTCCTGTCACTGTCGAGGGCTGGGAGTTGTCACCTATTCAGTGAGTTGTGTGGAGTAGGGAGACTGATGTACAATAAGTAAAAGTTATCAGCACAAACATCAGAGTAAAATGATCATTTGGAACAAAATTTCAAAAGGAATTAGAAAATCTGCCATGCTTTCTAAGATGACTTTTCAGTTCTGTCACTTTGCTGTTAGTTAAATGTAAGTTAATCCAAACTATATATACTATGTAGTTAAGGAATGCCTTCAGGCTACAGGATATGTCTATTAAATAGTATGGGTTTTGTTTCATTGTAAAAAAGAAAGAAAATATTGCTATATAAGCTACAACCCACTATCTGAGATGAGCCACAAGCTCTGGACCTATCCTTTCTTTAAGAAAATCCGATGTCATCCCAGGTCTACCTCCATTCTGCAGTCTATCTTCAACCTCCATCAGACTCCTGAACCATAAAGGTAAGCTGCCTTCTGTTACCCATCTTCCCTGCTGGCTGAGTCCTCTGGGACAAGCTAAGCTGTCCTGAGCAGCCTGCCATCCCAGGGGAACTTCCATTCTCAAAATCCTTCTTCTCCACCCACATCAGATTCCTGAACCAAATGAGTAAGCTTCCCTCGTGTTCTCTGAGCCCTCTTGCCCAAGTCAAACTGCCCAGAGCAGCCTGTCATCCTAAGAGAACATCTGTTCTCCTGCCATCTCTGCTCACCTTCATTAGACCTGAGGCTCCTGAACATACCAAATAGCAGTCCAAGGATATCCATCAGAGGCCTGTCACACCAGGACCATCAGTGTTCAGCCCCTTCCCAAAACCTACTACAACAAGAACATCCAGGGATGAAAACCATCCATGTAGCAAAAGGGCCTCAAAAGAACATAATCAACAAGAGCCAGGGCAATATGACACCTCCAAACCTCAACTACCCAACTAGAGCAGCCCTGGATATCCTAACACAACCAAAACACAAAAACATGACCGTAAATCCAACTTATAAAAATAATAGAAGCCTTTACGAAGAAAATGAACAAATCCATTAAAGAAACACAGGCAAATAACAATCAAAAAGATAGAGGCCTTTAAAGAGGAAACAAATAAATGCCCTAAGGACATGCAGGAAAATACAATTGAACAGGTGAGGAAAATAAATAAAACCATGCAAAGTGTGAATAGACCCGAAAGTGTGAATAGAAGCAATAAAGAAAACATAAAGTCAGGAAATTCTGGAGATGGAAAACCTAGGGAAGAGAACAGGAACACGGCCCGGATCTGAAGGGACCCAAACTAAAGCTCCCTGCACCCAAATACCTTGGGAGGGAGAGCTAAACCTTCAGAGGGGCAGAACACCTGGGAAGTCAGAAGAGACTACACTCTGCCCACATTTCTGACTCCAGAGGAAAACACCTAATGCCATCTGGGACCCTGGTCCATGGGGGCCCCAGGAAAGGCTGTGCAGGCCCTCCTGGTTGCCGCCCTCATGGAGAGCTCAAAAGCAGGCCCCCAGGAGCAACTTCAGCCATGGGACCAACTTTTCTGCTCCAAGCAACCTGCCTGTTAGACTAAGGACACAGGCCCACAGGAATAGCTGAAGACAAGTAGACAGGAAAGACTACACACCTGAAAGCAGAACACTCTGTTCCATAACTGGCTGAAAGAAAACAGGAAAACAGGTCAACAGCACTCCTGACACACAGGACCATAGGACAGTCTAGACACTGTCAGAAATAGCAGAACAAGGTAACACTAGAGACAACCTGATGGCAAGAGGCAAGCGCAGGAACCCAAGCAACAGAAACCAAGACGACATGGCATCATTGGAGCCCAATTCTTCCACCTAAGCAAACACTGAATATCCAAACACACCAGAAAAGCAAGATCTAGATTTAAAAATCACATTTGATCATGATGATGGAGGACTTCAAGAAAGACATGAGGAACTCCCTTAGAGAAACGGAGGAAAACATAAATAAACAAGTAGAAGCCTATAGAGAGGAATCACAAAAATCTCTGAAAGAATGATAGGGAAACACAATCAAACACGTGAAGAAATTGAAAATGAAAATAGAAACAATAAAGAAAGCACAAAGGGAGACAACCCTGGATACAGAAAACCAAAGGAGGAGACAAGGAGCCATAGATACAAGCATCACCAACAGAATACAAGAGATAGAAGAGAGAATCTCAGGAGCAGAAGATTCTATAGAAATCATCGACATAACTGTCAAAGCAAATGTAAAATGGAAAAAGCTACTGGTCCAAAACATACAGGAAATCCAGGACTCAATGAGAGGATCAAACCTAAGGATGACAGGTATAGAAGAGAGTGAAGACTCCCAGCTCAAAGGAACAGTAAATATCTTCAACAAAATCATAGAAGAAAACTTCCTTAACCTAAAGAAAGAGATGCCCATAAACATACAAGAAGCCTACAGAACTCCAAATAGATTGGACCAGAAAGGAAACTCCTCCCATCACATAATAGTCAAAATACCAAATGCATAAAAAAAGGAAATAATATTAAAAGCAGTAAGGGAAAAGGTCAAGTAACATATAAAGGCAGACCTAGCAGAATTACACCAGACTTCTCACCAGAAACTATGAAAGCCAGAAGGTCCTGGGCAGATGTCATACAGACCCTAAAAGAACACAAATGCCAGCCCAAGATACTGTATCCTGAAAACTCTCAATTAACATAGATGGAGAAACCAAGATATTCCATGAAAAAAGAAATTTACACAATATATATCTACAAATCCAGCCCTACAAAGGATAATAAAAGGTAAAGCCCAACATAAGGAGGCAAGCTACACCCTAGAAAAAAGCAAGAAACTAATCGTCTTGGCAACAAAACAAAGAGAAGAAAAGCACACAAACATAATCTCACATCCAAATATGAATATAACAGGAAGCAATAATCACTATTCCTTAATATCTCTCAACATCAATGGTCTCAACTCCCCAATAAAAAGACATAGATTAACAAACTGGATAAGGAATGAGGACCTTGTATTCTGCTGCCTACAGGAAACACACCTCAGAGACAAAGACAGACACTACCTCATGGTGAAAGGCTGGAAAAAAATTTCCAAGCAAATGTTCTGAAGAAGCAAGCTGGAGAAGCAATTCTAATATCGAATAAAATCGATTTTCAACTAAAAGTCATCAAAAAACATAAGGAAGAACACTTCATATTCATCAAAGAAAAAATCCACCAAGATGAACTCTCCCTTCAATGGAGGAATGGATACAGAAAATGTGGTACATCTACACAATGGAGTACTACTCAGCTATCAAAAACAATGACTTTATGAAATTCATAGGCAAATGGATGGAACTGGAAAATATCATCCTGAGTGAAGTAACCCAATCAGAAAAACACACACAGTATGCACTCATTGATAAGTGGCTATTAGCCCAAATGCTCGAATTACCCTAGAAGCACAGAACATATGAAACTCAAGAAGGATGACCAAAATGAGAACGCTTCAGTCCTTCTTTAAAAGGGGAACAAGAATACCCTTGGCAGGTAATAGGGAGGCAAAGATTAAAAAAGAGGCAGAAGGAACACCCATTGACAGCCTGCCCCACATGTGTCCCATACATATAGAGCCACCCAATTAGACAAGATGGATGAAGCAAAGAAGTGCAGGCCGACAGGAGCCGGATGTAGATCGCTCCTGAGAGACACAGCCAGAATATGGCAATACATAGGCGAATGCCAGCAGCAAGCTGCTGAACTGAGAACGGGACCCCCGTTGAAGGAATCAGAGAAAGGACTGGAAGAGCTTGAAGGGGCTCGAGACCCCTTAGGAACAACAATGCCAACCAACCAGAGCTTCCAGGGACTAAGCAACTACTCAAAGACTATACATGGACTGACCCTGGGCTCCAACCTTATAGGTAGCAATGAATGGCCTAGTAAGAACACCAGTGGAAGCGGAAGCCCTTTGTCCTGCTAAGACTGAACCCCCAGTGAACGTGACTGTTGGGGGTAGGGCGGTAATGGGGGGAGGATGGGGAGGGGAACACTCATGTAGAAGGGGAGGGGGAGGGGTTAGGGGGATGTTGGCCCAGAAACCAGGAAAGGGAATAATAATCGAAATGTGAATAAGTAATACTCAAGTTAATAAAAAAATAAAAAATAAATAAAAATTATAAATGAAAAAAATATTTGGAATGTCTTGTAATTATGATACTGTTTATTTAGAGGGAGAGGGTATGATCAATGTTATTTGTATGTATGAAACTGTTGCTTTTGACATTCCCTAAAAATAAAAAGATCATTACATTGTAAAAAGAAAAATGTGATACAGAGATAAACAAAGAATTATCAACTGAGGAATATCTCATGGCTGAGAAGTACCTAAAGAAATGTTCAACATCCTTAGTCACCAGGGAAATGCAAATCAAAACAATCCTGAAATTAAACCTCACACTAGTCATAATGGCTAAGAACAAAAATTCAGGTGACAACAGATGCTAGTGTGAATGTGGAGAAAGAGGAACACACCTCCATTGTTGGTGGGATTGCAAGCTGGTACAACCACTCTGGAAATCAGTCTGGAGGTTCTTCAGAAAATTTGGCGTAGTACTACCTGAGCTGGATATACCCAGCTATACCACTCCTGGGCATATACCTAAAAGATCCTCCATATATATAGAAAGGACATATGCTCCACTACGTCCATGACAGCCTTATTTATAATAGCCAGAAGCTAGAAAGAACCCAAATGTCCTTCAACAGAGGAATGGACACAGAAAATATGGTATATTTACACAATGAAGTACTACTCAGCTATTAAAAACAATGACTTCGTGAAATTCTTAGGCAAATGGATTGAACTAGAAAATTTCATCCTGAGTGAGGTAACACAGTCACAAAAGAACTTATATGATATGCACTCACAGATAAGTGGCAAATAGTCCAAAAGTTTGAAATACCCAAGATATAATTCACAGGCCATATGAATCTCAGTAAGAAGGAAGACCAAAGTGTTGATCTTTCGGCCTTCTTAGAAGGGGGAACAAAATACTCACAGGAGGAACAAAAAGTGGAGCAAAGACAGAAGGAAAAGCTGTCTAAAGACTGCTCCACCTGGGGATCCATCCCATATGCAGCCACCAAACCAAGTTACTATTGCTGATTCCAAGAAGTGCTTGCTGACAGGAACCTGATATGGATGTCTTCTGAGCGGCTCTGCTAGAACCTTACTGATACGAAGGAGGATGCTTGCAGCTAACCATTGGACTGAGCACATGGACCCCAATGGAAGAGCTAAAGAAAGGACTGAAGGAGCTGAAGGGGTTTGCAACCACATAAGAAGATCAATATCAACCAACCAGCCCCCCAAAGCTCCCACGGACTAAACTACCAACCAAAGAGTACACATTGAGGGACCCGTGGCTCCACCCGCATGGGTAGCAGAGGATGGCATTGTCTGGCATCAATAGCCGGTTGGGGACTTAGCTCAGTGGTAGAGCACTTGCCTAGCAAGCGCAAGGCCCTGGGTTCAGTCCCCAGCTCCGAAAAAAAAAAAAGTAATAAATACTAGTAGAAGCCTTTGGTGCTATGAAGGCTCATTTCCCCACTGTAGGGAAATGACAAGGCGGTGAGGTGGGAGTGGCTGTGTGTGAGGGGTAGCATCCTTACAGAAGCAGGAGAAGGAAATGGGAAAGGGAAAGGGGATAACATTTTAAATGTAAATAAATAAATATTCAATTAAGAAGAAGGAAGCTAATAAAGAGCAATAGAAAGATTTTATCAAAACAAAACTGATTTAAGTAACAGTTATCTTAAATATTAAAATATATTTGCATTCATTTCAAAGTAGGGGAGTAGGTGTTATATCTTCTTATTAACTTGGCATTCATTTGCTGATTTATTTCCTTTTCTATAACGGGAACAGTTGGCCTTTATTGAGTAACTTTTTTGCTGTGTTTTATAAAAAATAAAATATATAATGTTTTCAATATCAAAAAAGGAAAATGGTGCACATAACTAAATAGAAAAGTCTCAAAAAAGGAATCTCAAATAGCTGAGACACACTTTAAGAAATGTTCAAAGTCCTTAGTCATCCAGAAAATGCAAATCAAAACAACATTGAGGTTCTATTTTTCACCCATCAGAATGGCTAATAACAAAACTCAAGAGATAACACATACTGACAAAAATGTGGAGGGGCCAAGGGAACACTTCTACATTTTTTTGGAGTGTGAACTTGTACAACTACTTTGAAAATCAATTTGGTGTTTTCTCAGAAAAGTGAGAATAGTTTTATCTCAAGACCTAGCTATACCACTTCTGTGCATATACCCAAAAGGTACTCCAACTCACAAAGACACTTGCTCCTTTATGTTCATGGTAGCTTTATTTGTAATAGCCAGAAATTGGAAACAACCTAGATGTCCCTCAACTGAAGAATGGGTAAAAAAATATAGTACATCTGCATAATGCAATGCTACTCAGTTATTAAAAACTGAGACATCATGAATTTTGCAGGCAAATGGATAGAACTTGAGAATATCATCCTGAGTGAGGTAACCCAGGACCAAAAGGACATGTGTAATATGTACTTACTTATAAGTGTATATTAACCATAAATTACAGGTGCCATGTTACATTCCACAGACCTAAAAAAAAGAACCTAAACAATAGTGGAGGTCCAAGTGATGAAGCTTAAATCTCACTTAGAAGGAGGAATAAAATAGTCACTAGAGGCAGATGGAGAAAGGGAACAGGGAGGGAGAGGGTAAGTAGAAGAATGGGGGATTCAGAATCAGGTATGAAGAAGGACAGGAGAAATGCCTAAATGGCCATGAAAATGAGTGGAAATCTGAAACTGATGGGAGTGAGGAGGCGTGGAGCATCTCCAGGATAAAACAGAGACCTGGGATGTGCCCAAGAATCAATGGGGATGACCTTAACCATGACTCACTACTGAAAAGGCCTTCTTCAGTAGACAGAAAGGAACACCAGTGGAGCAAAAGAGGCACCAATTCACCCACAAAACTTTCAACCCAAATTTTATCCTTTCTAAAAGTAATGTAGGCAGGGGAGACAGCAGACTGAGAGAATGGACAACCAATAACTGGCCCAACTTGAGATATATCCCATGGGCAATAACCAGTCCCTAACACTATTAATAATACTCTGTTATGCTTGCAGAGAGGAGTGTGCTGTCCTCTGAGAGGCTCCATCCAGAAGTTGACTCAGTCAGATACAGACACCCACAACCAAACAGTGGATGGATTTTGGGTATTTTTATAGAAGAACAGAAGGAAGGATTGTGGGTCCTGAAGGGCATAGGAACTGTACAGGAAGGCCAACAGGTCAACTAACCTGGGGTTCTCAAAGTCTGAACCACCAACCAAAGAACATATACAAGCTGGACCTAGGCCTCTATGCACATGTGTAGTAGATGTGCAACTTTGTCTTCATGTGGATCCTGAACAACTGGGGTTGTGGGGTGGGTTGGCAGCCCCGTGATTCTTCTTTCTTGTTTGGTTCTTCTTAAGACAGTGAAGAGGGAAGATCATCAGCAGGAATAAGACTTCATCTTATAAGATATTTAGGGCTGCCTTACTATAATTAAACATTATCTGATGTAAGTCTAAGTCACTTTCCTGTGGTAGCTGACCCACCTGTTTGATTTCCTCTGAGGCCAGAAACTGTTTAGCACATCATCATAAAATAGCAGAGTATTATATGAAAGGTTTTATTGCTAGTGCCCCCCCTTTTTTGGTGAGTCAGTCAGAAGCCTCTCTGGCTAAACTGGCTAATCCAGAAAGGAAGGAAAGGAAAAGAATTAAAATATTTTGTACAGGCAAACATGCATTCAAACATTCATACATGCACACTCTTGCTGATCCCATCTCTGTCTGTCACAATGAACTCCAGAAGTATTTATTATATACATACATGTATATATATATATAACATATATATCATATATAGAGAGATGTAGAGATAGATAGATAGATGATAGAGATAGATAGATAGATAGATGATAGATAGATAGATAGATAGATAGATAGATAGATAGATGATAGATAGATAGATAGAAAGAAAGATAAGATAAGATACAGATATGCACATACATACCTACACACAAGCATATAGGCAAACAGACCTGTACATTTGGATGGATGGATGGATGGATGGATGGATGGATGGATGGATGGATGGATGGATGGATGGATGGAGCAACGTTTCCCAAGCCAAACCATTCAACCAACAACCTTATTTCCTTTCTCTGGTCTTTTTATGCCTTCATAGTCAAAATGTTCTTTAGAAAATTACCTCAGAAATAAAATGTTATATAAAATAGGAGTTACAGAAGGATGTCCATATTAAGTTCAAAGTAGTATTTCAATGTGATATACTCATTAAAGATCAGAGGAACAATTTTTACATGGTCTTGACTTATGATAGTACACACTTGTGACTTTATCCTTGTACCTAAATGTGTTTTTCCTTGAACACAAAGTCTATTTCCTTAACCCAAATCTATTTCTCTTTTTAGTGTGATTATGAAAGCGTATTGTATTTCCTATTATGTATCCTTTACTTACTAGTCTGAGGAGTGGGTAATTCTATTCTTGATTCTAACTTATTACACCTTTCTAGCAACTGAGACCATCTCTAAAAACTTTCTTCCTAAAATTATTTGAATGAAATCAGGAATTCTATAGAATTATTCTATATTTGTCTATATAACATCACTACAAGAAAATACATCTTCATTGTTCTGAAGAGATCTGTTCAAAAGTTTGGGCTAAAACCTAGTGATTGTTATATATATTTCATAACAGGAAAAGCATATTAATACCTGGAATCTTTCTTAAGATGGATTTCTCCTTGGCCATGCCTTTGGAAATAAATCTATGATAAATTTTAATCTAAGGCAGACCCATCTCAGGAAGTTCACCTGCTAGTTTTTAGCTTCTAGTTGTGGGCTTCTGACACTGAGAGGAGAAGGGGAAGGGAGAAGATTGTGGGAGGGGTTACCAGGAGAAGGGAAGAGAGTGAAGTATAAAATGAATAAGTAAAACAAAGTAAATTAATTTTCTTTAAAGGGAAAAAGAAACTCCACCTACTACTGCATTAATCCATCCTGAAAAGCCCTCATGAAAATATGTGCAAGTTCCTGCTTTTGCTGAGGGCCATCCTCCCCACCACACATGGAAACTCCTTACCCAGACTGCCAAATATTCCACCTCCTCCATGGTAGAATATGATGCCTCGCCGGAGTTTTGAAGACACTTTTTTGGGCTTGAACAGCCTCACAGGCACTGTCCCAAAACGCGTGTCAGTCACCAACATATTGGGATCCTTCTTTATTATTATTAGGTCTTGGACACACAGTAAAAATGCAGGCGTGGAACAAATTCTCAGTTTCTCTAGTATGGTTCCCTGTAGAAAGTTCAAAGAAAAGACAGAAAGTTGAGGCATAAGAGAGAGTGAGGTGAGTGTGTTGTTGCTGAAGCCACTTAGAATCACTCAGGTGTGTTTACCATTTCTCACCTGCTTCATACATGTGTAAAGAGGTCAAGAGGACATCAATGGCTATTGGTCCTTTTCAGATAGGAGAGAGTGTTCAAACTTTTTTCTCTAAAGAACCTGACTGAATAACATGTTGCTGTGATTGAAGTGCTAGCCTCCACCAAAATTCACATTCAAATTCCATTGCTACTGCCTGTGTTAAGAAGTGGGAAATGTTAGTGGAAATGATGTGGTATCTTCATATGTTAAGTTTTTATGAGGTGACTGTAATAAATATCTTCAATATAGGCTCCAGAGCAGTTAAGTGTGCTGGATTTTCTGACTTGTAAACATGGGCATGCTTGCTTTTTGTACTAACATGTAACATAAGATGGGCCATTGCGGGTATCATTGATCAAGGTCTTCCCAAACTCCAATAAGAATAGCCATTGTCCCTTGGCTCAAGCTAAATCAACCATTTTGAATTGATCCCACCAAGCCCACAAGGGTGAGAAAGTGGATAGAGACCCCATGAAAGTGACTCAAAATGAGAGAACCAGATATTAAGGCAAGCAGTAAAACATTTTCAAACTATTAGACCTTATCATGCTTTTTTTTTTTTTTTAGCGTTTCAATGTTCTCTTAGTTTCTGTATCTCAAAGTCAATTTCCATTCACCTGGAACAATCAACATTCAACCCTGAGAATCATACCCTACGGGAAATCTACATAGTCCTGACATTTGTCATGGGATGGTGACCCAGGACCATCTTTTATTGCCTTACTCATCCTTGGGAAAAAAAAACAACAGGAAACAAAAAGCACCACACATAGATGTCAGATTGATAATTTCTTAGTGTTCTACGAATTTGGAAAAGCATCTAAATGGCACACAGGGGCACCTAAAGGCATGGGGATGGAGGATGAGAAACCAATTCCCACACTGTACAAGGACCGGACACTATTGTAAAATACTTGGAATTTGCTATGGTCCAGTAAGAGAAGTATGATGCCTGAAAAAGTAATTGAGAAAATTCTACACCACCCAGTGTCTACAAATGTAGAAGAGTTGTAGCTAATCTTGGACTCCTGGGAGATTGGCAGGCTTTCACACTCCACCTTGCCATGCTGCCTACTCACTGTACAACTAACTTGATAAAGAGAGGAATGACATGGAATTGGAACAGACAGGCACAAAATACTTTTAATATTGCTGAGATCTTTTAGTTTGTGAAGTCTTAGATAACCATAGGACAGGCTAAAGAGCTGTGTACACCTGTACTCCAGGGTGGAGTACAGATGTGGATAAGGGATATAAGTGAGTCATGACAGTACATTGTAGAAAGCCTATGGGTTTCAAGGTGTAATGAAAATATGTCCATGTGGACACTTCCACTGGATTCTTGCAAGCATTTCTATCTAATCCTATATGTATGAAAGTCCCTTGAAGCATCTCACACAATTCAGGTGTATTAGCATCCACAGAGCCTAAACAGTGACAAGAGTGGTCATTTTACATACTACTGTGCCACACTGGGGTGAACACAAGCAGATTCAATGACATATCCCCCTACCAAACAGTCTGACTGGACCTATATAAATTCTTTTTTATTATTTACTTTTGTGTCTATGAGTGTTCTATCTGTGAGTATACCTACATGCCAGAGGAGGGCATCAGATCCTATTAGAGATGGTTGTGAGTCACCATATGGTTGCTGGGAATTGAACTCAGGGCCTCTGGAAGAGCAGCCAATGCTTTTTTTTTTTTTTTTTTTTGGAAGAGTTGAGTAATATCCTATTTTTTATTATTATATTTTATTGCTTAAAACAATATAATTTTTTATTAACTTCAGTATTTCTTATTTACATTTCGAGTGTTATTCCCTTTCCCGGGTCCCAGCCACTTTGCTGAAGTTGTTTATCAGCTTTAGTAGTTCTCTGGTGGAACTTTTGAGATCACTTAAATATACTATCATATCATCTGCAAATAGTGATATTTTGACTTCTTCTTTTCCAATGTGTATCCCCTTGATCTCCTTTTGTTGTCTGATTGCTCTGGCTAGAACTTCATGAACTATATTGAGTAAGTAGAGAGAGAGTGGGCAGTCTTGTTTAGTCCCTGATTTTAGTGGGATTGCTTCAAGTTTCTCTCCATTTAGTTTAATGGTAGCAACTGGTTTGCTGTATATGGCTTTTACTATGTTTAGGTATGGGCCTTAAATTCCTATTCTTTCCAGGACTTTTATCATGAAGGGGTGTTGAATTTTGTCAAATGCTTTCTCAGCATCTAATGAAATGATCATGTGGTTTTGTTCTTTAAGTTTGTTTATATAATGGATCACGTTGATGGTTTTCCATATATTAAACAATCCCTGCATGCCTGGGATGAAGCCTACTTGCTCATGGTGGATGATTGTTTTGATGTGCTCTTGGATCCTATTTGCCAGAATTTTATTGAGTATTTTTGCATCGATATTCGTAAGGGAAATTGGTTTGAAGTTCTCATTCTTTGTTGGGTCTTTGTGTGGCTTAGGTATAAGAGTAATTGTGTCTTCATAGAAGGAATTCGGTAGTGCTCCATCTGTTTCAATTTTGTGGAATAGTTTGGATAATATTGGTATGAGGTCTTCTATGAAGGTCTGATAGAATTCTGCACTGAACCCCGTCTGGACCTGGGCTCTTTTTGGTTGGGAGACCTTTAATGACTGCTTCTATTTCCTTAGGAGTTATGGGGTTGTTTAACAGGTTTATCTGTTCCTGATTTAACTTCGGTACCTGGTATCTGTCTAGGAAATTGTCCATTTCCTGAAGATTTTCAAGTTTTGTTGAATATAGGCTTCTATAGTAAGATCTGATGATTTTTTGAATTTCCTCTGAATATGTAGTTATGTCTCCCTTTTCATTTCTGATTTTGTTAATTTGGATACACTCTCCTCAGGTAGTTCAATGTTCAATGTTCTGAGGAACCTCCAGACTGATTTCCAAAATGGTTGGACGAGTCGGCAGTCCCACCAACAATGGAGGAGGGTTCCTCTTTCTCCACATCCTCTCCAGCATTTGCTGTCACCTGAGTTTTTTATCTTAGCCATTCTCACTGGTGTGAGGTGAAATCTCAGGGTCGTTTTGATTTGCATTTCCCTTATGACTAAAGATGTTGCACATTTCTTTTGGTGTTTCTCAGCCATTCAGCATTCCTCAGCTGTGAATTCTCTGAACCCCAAAAGTCTGGTGTGATTCTGATAGGTCTGCCTTTATATGTTACTTGCCCTTTTCCCCTTACTGCTTTTAATATTCTTTCTTTATTTTGTGCATTTGGTGTTTTGACTATTATGTGACGGGAGGAGTTTCTTTTCTGGTCCAATCTATTTGGAGTTCTGTAGGCTTCTTGTATGCCTATGGGTATCTCTTTCTTTAGGTTAGGGAAGTTTTCTTCTATGATTTTGTTGAAGATATTTACTGTTCCTATGAGCTGGGAGTCTTCACTCTCTTCTATACCTATTATCCTTAGGTTTGATCTTCTCATTGAGTCCTGGATTTCCTGTATGTTTTTGGCCAGTAGCTTTTTCCGTTTTACATTATCTTTGACAGTTGAGTCCATGATTTCTATGGAATCTTCTGCTCCTGAGATTCTCTCTTCTATCTCTTGTATTCTGTTGGTGATGCTTGTATCTACGGCTCCTTGTCTCTTCCTTTGGTTTTGTATATCCAGGGTTGTTTCCATGTGTTCTTTCTTGATTGCTTCTATTTCCATTTTTAATTCCTTCAATTGTTTGATTAGTGTTTTCCTGGAATTCTTTCAGGGATTTTTGTGATTCCTCTCTATAGGCTTCCACTCGTTTATATATGTTTTCCTGGAATTCTTTCAGGGATTTTTGTGATTCCTCTCTATAGGCTTCTACTTGTTTATTTATGTTTTCCTGTGTTTCTCTAAGGGAGTTCTTCATGTCTTTCTTGAAGTCCTCCATTATCATGATCAAATATGATTTTGAAACTAAATCTTGCTTTTCTGGTGTGTTTGGATATTCCTTGTTTGCTTTGGTGGGAGAATTGGGCTCCGATGATACCATGTAGTCTTGGTTTCTGTTGCTTGGGTTCCTGCGATTGCCTCTCGCCATCAGATTATCTCTAGTGTTACTTTGTTCTGCTATTTCTGACAGTGGCTAGACTGTCCTATAAGCCTGTGTGTCAGGAGTGCTGTAGACCTGTTTTCCTGTTTTCTTTCAACCAGTTATGGGGACAGAGTGTTCTGCTTTTGGGCGTGTAGTTTTTCCTATCTACAGGTCTTCAGCTGTTCCTGTGGGCCTGTGTCTTGAGTTCACCAGGCAGGTCACTTGGAACAGGAAGGTTTGTCTTACCTGTGGTCCCGAGGCTCAAGTTTACTCGTGGGGTGTTGCTTATGAGCTCTCCGTGCAGCCAATGCTCTTAACTCCTGAGCTATCTCTCCAGCCCATAAATTTTTAATAGACTATTAAAACATCAGTTCAAGATGTTAAGTACAAGAGGCAACCTGCTACAGGGGTGAAAATGGCATTGACAGAGCTTACAGATTCTCTAAAGTAAAAACCCCAGGTTCCAGGGATGGGCTGCCTCCCTATAAGGTGTTGGCCAGGAAAGCACGTGAGGCCCATAAAACATAAAAGCTCTTACCACTGCTGTTGAATACATGCCAGACCTAGATAGTGAGACTATTGCTAAAAAGACCACATTGTCTGACTGTAGTATATAGAGAAATAAAGCTGGGGTGGAGGTGGAAGTTCTCTCTTTACTGGCTATCTTTCATAGTGCCAGAGGTGCTATGTGTGTTGCTGGGGAAGAATTGTATTCAAAAGCCCTACTCAGATATGATCCCTGCATGCTAGAGTATCAAATGGGCCACCAACTAGGACCGTATAAAAATTAAAAGGCTGTGCAAAAGAACCCTCACTGGCTGAAGCACTTTGGAAAATGGCCACAATTCTCACCAATAGCAGCCCTCAGAAGACTGGGCTTTGCACCTCACCCAGGCTGTAGAGAGGAGCTGGCCTTGTTGGCTAGAGCACAGATGATCAGCTCCAGGGTATGAGTGTGGAAGAGCTGACCCTGCCACTAGTCTGCCATGAGGTGGTGCTGATGCAGAGATAATTACTCCCCTCCTCCATCACCACTCACCCCCTGTGGCAGTCAGGACAGCTGGCCTCAGAGTCATAAGAGCAGGAGAGTATGACCTATACCTCACTGTGCAGCATAGTAGAGCTGGCCCTGGTGGCAAGGATACAGGTGAGCTGGCTCAGAACATTAGCACCAGGGATATCTGAACACTCATCAGCCATGAGGGGCAGTAGGCTTGAGGTTGATGTTCTCCCCTGACTCACCCCTAACCCCCTTCCATATCAGGAGAGCTAAATCCAAGTTCATCAAATTGGGAGAATTATCCCTGCCCTTCACTAGCTATAGCATTCAGAGAAGCAGGCCTAGCCAGGAGTGATGACACATGCCTTTAGTCCCAACACTGGGGATGCAGAGGAAAGTGGGTCTCTGAGTTTGAGGCCAGGCTGGTCTACAGACACAGTTCCAGAGGAGCAGGCCTGGAACCTCACCTGGATAACACAGTGGAACTGGCCATGGTGGTGAAGGCACAGGAGAGTCAGAACTGAGGTTGTAAGAGTGGCAGAGCTGGACCAACACCTCACCAGCTGCATCACTTGAGAGAGTAGGCCTGTGCCTTGAGTAGGCAGCACAGAGGAGCTGGTTCTAAAAACATGGGTGTGGGTTGCGCTGTCCCAACAAGGACAAAAGAGCAGAAGAGTTGACCTTTTCATCAGCCAATATTTAGATTAGGTAGCCTAGCCGGAACAGTGTTGGACAGCTCTCCCTGATGGTACAAATAAGGGAGAGCCAGGATTCTGACCAGCTCACCTACCACCTAGGCACAGACTTTGCATTGGCTCATTCAGAAATCTATATCTCTGAACTGTTGGAGTTCATGAAAAGGTTGGTCCTGCTGACCCAAAGCTTCAGGATCTTCATGACACCGGGCAACAGCACAATCGCCGGAAGGTGTCTCAGTAAGGATCCAATTTTTATGTGATAGAAGCCAGAGATGTCCAACCGGACCAATAACATGCTGTGATGAACATTGGCAAGTGAAGATATATGGATATATGTGTATAGTGTAGGGCACACTGTGACACACTACAACTTCTGTGATGGGAAAACTTGTGGAGGTAATCAAGGAAATTATTCTTTTGGCACACTCATAGATCAGAGCCTACCATAATTATCACCAGAGAAGCTTCATTCAGCAACTGATGTGAACAGAGACCCACAGGCAAAGATTAGGCAGAGCTCAGGGAATCCTAGGAATAGAGATAGAAAGAACTATAGGAGCCAGAAGAATCAATAACACCACAAGAAAACCCACAGAACCAAGTAATCGGGCCTCATGCAGGTTGTTAGAGATTGATTTTACAGTGAGAGAGCTTGTATGAGTCTGACTTATATCCTCTGTATAGACGCTGCAGTTGTGTAGCTTGGTGGTTTTCTGGAACTCCTAAAACTGGTAACAGGGGCTGTCTCTGAGTCTTTCGTCTGCTTTTAGGACCCTTTTTCTCCTACTGGGTTGCCTTGTCCAGCGTTATGAACGATGTGTCTAGTCTTATTGTAACTTAGTATACCCTGATTCGTTGATATCACTTGGCAGCCTGCCTTTTTCTAAAGAGCTTATCTTCTGGGAGCACATGTAGCAAGCCACTATCAGCAGGAATTTAGCTTAAGAACTGTTTATATATTGAAGCACTAAGGTTGGAAATTTACACATATTTCTGTGCCTTGGGAGAACCAACATCCTCATTTGTAGTGCCAGGAGCTTAAATTAACCTGTGACCCTTGCCTGTTTCTCTAAAGTGACCCATTGTTCATGATAGAAATTCTTCACAGGAGAAGAATGTAAGTTTTTACCACTTATCAAAACATTTAAAGTCTTATCAAGTGCCATTTTATGCTTTCAGCAACCTGGTGATTCAAATGTCATTGCTTCATATCTTATGAGGACTCAGAGGCAAAGAGAAGTTAGCCAAGAACTGTTAAGTCAGTGAAAACACTGCAGCAATGCTGCTCAGCCTGACTGAACACTTGTCGCAATTCCCGCTGCAGTTCTCATCAGCTGTCTTCTGATGAACTTTCTAGCCATTACCAGGATTCCACTCAGAACTGGGACAGGAGCACTCAATCCTATAGCCTACTTCTCATACTGGACAAACTGTATTTTCCACATCTGTTGTACCTCTCAGCATGTGTAGTTCCCTGTCCCCAATTTTCAGCCCAGATGGCCATCTCAAAGCACAATTGTCCAGTGCAATTACACTAGAGGGCTGGATAAATCCATCATACGAATGTCATCAAAGACAGTATTTGGGCCAAAGCTGAGTAAATTAATGTCTATCTTCACAGCCTCATGTGGATGTAAGTAAATCTTCTCGGGACATAGCCATGAAAAAAGGGGAAAGAGGGTGCTGTGGCTGAAGGTGCTTTTAGATCTATCAGGATTTAATGTGCAGCAACTGGGACTGAAATTATTTCTTAGTCCTCAGAAAAGAGCTTCATAGACAAGGGTAGTGATGTTCCTTGTAGTTTCAGGCCTCAGGAGATGGAGTAGGGATTGCAAGTATTGGGTCAAGGCCAAGCCAGTCTACAATGAGAGCTGCTACCTTAATAGAAAATAAAAATAGAAAGTTGAAAGTTGAAGGGAAGAGAAAAAAGAAAAGGAGGAAGTAAGAAAGAGGGGGAAATGCATAAAAATTAAAGGGGGAGAACTCTTCGAATTCCCTCTGCCCACTGAGCCATACATGAGCTGCTCCAAAACCCTGGACACATACACAGCAAAGGACTGTCTTGTCTGGCCTCAGTGGTACAAAATGTCCCAAATCCTTGAGAAATTTGGGGCCCCAGAGAGGGGGGAGTCCTGTTGGGGGAAAGCATCTTGTCAGAGACAGGGGTGAAAGAGGAATGGGATGAGGAACTGTTGAAGAGGGAACTGGGAGGGGGCAAGAGCTGAATTGTTCATTGAATGAATGAATTAACGAATGATCAAACAAACAAACAATCAAACAAATAAATAATTAATTAAATAAATAAATAGGGGGAGGAAAGGGGCAGGGAAGGTGAAGGGTAGGATATAAAAGATTTTCCCAACCCCAGTCTTAGGAGAATCTTGAGAATGAAGAGAGAGAAATGAGAGGAGAAAAGTAAGGTACAAAGAGTGTCTCCAACGCATGGTGGAGCCCAAAACTCACCAAAGTTATCAGGTACTGGATACTGAAATGCAAAATTCTTAACTTGACTGGATGCTTCAGGGTAGATGGAATTTCAACAGTGAGAAGGTGCTGGATGAAAACCCATACAAAGACTCCCAGGAAGAATGTGAGCATTCCTCCTAGCAGCACCAGCCACAAAACAGCCATGATCTAGATGCTCCAGAGGCTCTAGAAGCTGTTGTCCTGAGGGCCTTACTTCAGAACTTGTGGGAAGAGCACTAGATCTGGATTTACTCACATCTGCCTTCACACTCCTTTTGGAGTACATCTGACAGAGTCACCTGACCAGTTTATCAGCACTCTACCTACTTCAGCCAACAAAAGGCAGAAAGTTCTGCTCCAGAGAGACAAAAAGACTGAAAAATTTCTCCCAACATCCCAAGGAAAATCTGAGAATAAGACTTCCACAGAACAGCAGAATTACAGATTCACAGCATCCCAACAACTGTGGCTCCCAGGAAGAGATCTAACATGGGTTACACAGTCCAATATCCTGACCCTTCAGTTGTATGATATGGCATGTATCTGACTCAAGAAAAAGTATGGCAAAGGTAACCAAAGCATTTTACAATCCAACTCATTGCTTCACTGCCTTCCCACTGTTTAATGTTCCAAAGCAGGACACAGATATTTCCAGAGAATCTTCTGGTTAAAACCATCAATTAGTAATCAGCAAGATGTTCAGCAGGTGAAATAAAATACTTGTCACCAAACCTAGCAACCTGATTTTGATATGGAAAACCCACATACTGGAAAGAGAGAACTGAATTCCATATGTTCTGAGCTCATCACATGTGCACTGGTAAACAAATAAGTGTTCCCATATCCACATCAATGCCCAGAATATCTATATAATCATACACTTAAATAAGTATACTTTTAAATAAAATGATAGCAACCAGTGGCTGGCAGGAAGGCTCATCAGGAAAACGATCTTTGCCACACCAGCCTGATGAACTGAGATCAATTCTCAGGATCCATATTTAAAAGTCAGTTGTAGCAATATGGATATCTAATAGCAATGCTCCTACCATGACATTGGAGATAGTGTACTCTAATTAGTCAGAAATCATGAGCTGTTAGCTGGAAGTGCTCAGAAGTACCAAAACCAAGAAGAAATTGCCTACCTCAAAACAGAAGGTGATAAGAAATGGTGATAATATGCGTTCTGATTTTTTAAAAACATATTGTGACACATGCATGTTTACACTCACATACATGCATGGTAAACATATATGATAACTAATATTTAAAAGAAAAAACAAGCTCTCTATTCACTGCCTTTGAAAAACATACCTCACCATCAAAACAAATAGACAAATGGGCAAATAACTTCAATGAGAGGTGTAAAAGTAATTCAGAGCAAATGGAAATAGAAACAAAACTTCAGTGCTATTCCTAACAAAATAGGCTTTAAAACAAAGGTATTCATAAGAGAAAAAGAAGATCCCTTTTTCCTGATTAGGGGAAAAATCACCAATCCTTCATTACAATTCTAATGATACATGCACTCAACCCAAGTGCCCCTAATTTCATAGAACCTATACCAGACTATATCAGGCTTCATATTAATGACAAGACAGTGATGATGGGTCCTTTCAGTACTCCATGTTCATCTATAGCAAAAATGAACTCAGAAATGTTAAATAACATCTAACATTTATAGAACATTGCACTCAAGCACTGCAGAATGCACAATCTTTTCTGCAGCCCACATAACTTTCTTTGAAGTACATTCAGAATACATTATTATTGGACAGAAAGCAAGTCTCCAACAATGACAGGAAAATGAAGTAATTTCTTGCATTCTATCTGACAATAACAAAAAAAAAACCTAGAAATCAACAGCAAGAACCACAGAAAGCACACAAATTCATAGATACTAAAAACACACCACAGAATGGTAAAGACATTGTTGATGAAATTGAGAAGGAAGTTTTTTTTTTATTAACTTGAGTATTTCTTATATACATTTCAAGTGTTATTCCCTTTCCCGGTTTCCGGGCAAACATCCCCCTCCCCCTCCCCTTCCTTATGGGTGTTCCCCTCCCAACCCTCCCCCCATTGCCTGCCGCCCTCCCCCCATAGTCTAGATCACTGGGGGTTCAGTCTTAGCAGGACCCAGGGCTTCCCCTTCCACTGGTGCTTACTAGGATATTCATTGCTACCTATGAGGTCAGAGTCCAGGGTCAGTCCATGTATAGTCTTTAGGTAGTGGCTTAGTCCCTGGAAGCTCTGGTTGCTTGGCATTGTTGTACTTTTGGGGTCTCGAGCCCCTTCAAGCTGAGAAGGAAGTTTTTTAAATTTCCTAGAATTGAATGAAAATGAAAACCCAACATACTGAAAGGATCCATGTCATTCGAGTTAAGGCTAAAAAGTGGGAAATGAAACTTCATAAAGTTAAAACAATTCTATGCAGCAAAAGAAATTGTTATTTGACTGAAGAGACAACCAGAATTGGAAAGAAACTAAGTTAGCTATCGATTTGACTAATAATTTACATTCACCATATACAAAGAACTCAAAAATCTATACGTGAAACCTATTTTTAAAATCTGCTAAGAAAGAGAATGGAGAATTCTCAAATAAAAGGCACAAAAAGACAGGGTAGTTTTTAACATTAAAAAAGCTTTAGCCTCCATGAAATGCAATTTCTTTTTAAATTTTTAAATGTATTTTGTGTTTCTGGGTGTTTTGTCTGCAGGTGTGATTATGCAGCACTGGTGCTCAAACTAGGCTATTCATTGCTACCTGTGAGGTCAGAGTCCAGGGTCAGTCCATGTATAGTCTTTGGGGAGTGGCTTAGTCCCCGGAATCTCTGGTTGGTTGGCATTGTTGTTCATATGGGGTCCCAAGACCCCTCAAGCTCTTTCAGTCCTTGCTCTGATTCCTTCAACGAGGGTCCCGTTCTCAGTTCAGTGGTTTAATTATGGCACTTGCCTATGTATTTGCAGTATTCTGGCTGTGTCTCTCAGGAGAGATCTACATCCAGTTCCTGTCAGTCTGCACTTCTTAGCTTCATCCATCTTATCTAGTGTGTTGACTGTATATGTATGAGTCACATGTGGGGCAGGCTCTGAAGGGGTGTTCCTTCTGCCTCTGTTCTAAACGTTGCCACCCTATTCCCTCCTAGGGTATTCTTGTTCCCCTTTTAAAGAAGGAGTGAAGCATTCCCATTTTGGTCATCCTTCTTGAGTTTCATGTGTCCTGTGCATCTAGGGTAATTGGAGCTTTCAGGCTAATATCCACTTATCAATGAGTGCATACCAGGTGTGTTTTTCTGTTATTGGATTACCTCATTCAGGATGATATTTTCCAGTTCCATTCATTTGCCTATGAATTTCATAAAGTCATTGTTTTTGATAGCTGAGTAATATTCCATTGTGTAGATGTACCACATTTTCTGTATCCATTCTTCTGTTGAAGGGCATCTGGATTCTTTCCATCTTCTGACTATTAGAAAAAAGCCTGCTATGAGCATAGTGGAGGATGAGTCTTTATTATATGTTGGGGCATCATTTGGGTATATGCCCAAGAGAGGTATAGCTGGGTCCTCAGGTAGTTCAATGTTCAATGTTCTGAGGAACCTCCAGACTGATTTCCAAAATGGTTGGACGAGTCGGCAGTCCCACCAACAATGGAGGAGGGTTCCTCTTTCTCCACATCCTCTCCAGCATTTGCTGTCACCTGAGTTTTTTATCTTAGCCATTCTCACTGGTGTGAGGTGAAATCTCAGGGTCGTTTTGATTTGCATTTCCCTTATGACTAAAGATGTTGCACATTTCTTTTGGTGTTTCTCAGCCATTCAGCATTCCTCAGCTGTGAATTCTCTGAACCCCAAAAGTCTGGTGTGATTCTGATAGGTCTGCCTTTATATGTTACTTGCCCTTTTCCCCTTACTGCTTTTAATATTCTTTCTTTATTTTGTGCATTTGGTGTTTTGACTATTATGTGACGGGAGGAGTTTCTTTTCTGGTCCAATCTATTTGGAGTTCTGTAGGCTTCTTGTATGCCTATGGGTATCTCTTTCTTTAGGTTAGGGAAGTTTTCTTCTATGATTTTGTTGAAGATATTTACTGTTCCTATGAGCTGGGAGTCTTCACTCTCTTCTATACCTATTATCCTTAGGTTTGATCTTCTCATTGAGTCCTGGATTTCCTGTATGTTTTTGGCCAGTAGCTTTTTCCGTTTTACATTATCTTTGACAGTTGAGTCCACGATTTCTATGGAATCTTCTGCTCCTGAGATTCTCTCTTCTATCTCTTGTATTCTGTTGGTGATGCTTGTATCTACGGCTCCTTGTCTCTTCCTTTGGTTTTCTATATCCAGGGTTGTTTCCATGTGTTCTTTCTTGATTGCTTCTATTTCCATTTTTAATTCCTTCGATTGTTTTATTGTGTGTTCCTGGAATTCTTTCAGGGATTTTTGTGTTTCCTCTCTATGGGCTTCTACTTGTTTATTTATGTTTTCCTGGAATTCTTTCAGGGATTTTTGTGATTCCTCTCTATAGGCTTCTACTTGTTTATTTATGTTTTCCTGCGTTTCCCTAAGGGAGTTCTTCATGTCTTTCTTGAAGTCCTCCAGCATCATGATCAGATATGATTTTGAATCTAGATCTTGCTTTTCTGATGTGTTTGGATATTCAGTGTTTGCTTTGGTGGGAGAATTGGGCTCCGATGATGCCATGTAGTCTTGGTTTCTGTTGCTTGGGTTCCTGCGCTTGCCCCTTGCCATCAGATTATCTCTGGTGTTACTTTGTTCTGCTATTTCTGACAGTGGCTAGACTGTCCTATAAGCCTGTGTAACAGGAGTGCTGTAGACCTGTTTTCCTGTTTTCTTTCAGCCAGTGTTGGGGACAGAGTGTTCTGCTTTCGGGCGTGTACTTTTTCTTGTGTACAGGTCTTCAGCTGTTCCTGTGGGCCTGCAGAGTTCCTGTGTGTTCCTGTGAGTCAGAAATGTGGGCTGAGTGTAGTCTCTTCTGGTTTCCCAGGCTTGTCTGCCTCTCTGAAGGTTTAGCTCTCCCTCCCACGGGATTTGGGTGCAGAGAGCTGTTAATCCAGTCCCTTTAGGTTCCGATGGTGTCTTGGGTGCAGGGGGTCTGCAGCTCCAGTGCACCTATCTACCATTTCCCAGAGGCCTTATACAGTTTCCTCTTGGGCCAGGGATGTGGGCAGGGGTGGGCAGTATTGGTGGTCTCTCCCACTCTGCAGTCTCAGGAGTGCCCACCTGTCCGGGTGGTGAGCTCTCTCCCACGGGGTTCGGGAGCAGTGAGCTGCGGGCAGGGCTCAGCGAAGTTTGGAATCCAGCTAAATACCGGAAGTGTCCGGTCCTAGAGGAATTTTGCCTTTGTGTGTCCTGAGACCACCAGTCAGGTCATTTGGAGCAGAATGGTTGGTCTTACCTGTGGTCCCGAGGCTCAAGTTTGCTCATGGGGTGTTGCTTATGAGCTCTCCACTAGGTCAGCAACCAGGAGGGCCTGCGCCGCCCTTTCTGGGAGCCCCCGTGCATTGAGGTCCCAGATGGCGTTTGGAGTTTTCCTCTGGCATCAGAAATGTGGGCAGAGTGTAGTCTCTGCTGGCTTCCCAGGCTTGTCTGCCTCTCTGAAGGTTTAGCTCTCCCTCCCACGGGATTTGGGTGCAGAGAGCTGTTAATCCAGTCCCTTTAGGTTCCGGAGGTGTCTCGGGCAGAGGGGGTCTGCAGCTCCAGTACACCTATCTACCGTTTCCCCACCACGCTGTTTTCTTAAGGCTCATTTACTTATGGCAAAGTGATTCACCAGATTGGAATGGTGTACTCTAATCTCAAAAATCACACTGCCACATAAATACTCTTAAAGCAATGGGCATCTTGCTAGGCTTCTGTTGTTTTGAACTTGGTGTATTCTTGTATATGGGACTATGTACAAGAGAAACACCATCTCTGGGTTCCTTTTGGTGATCTCTAGTCAAAAGATAATCAACTGTTCAGGGCTCTCAGGCCACTCACCCCACTGAAAGCAATACCGAGTCTGTCTCCCGGGCCAGGAAACTGCACAAGCGATGGTAAAGGTCTGTAAAAAAAAAGTCAATTGTTAAATAGATGTGATGAGAGCACAGAACTTCCCACAACACTCCCATGGACGTCAGCTACTATAGCGAATATGGATGATATCCCTTCTCTGAAGTTCAGAGTCTAAGTGTTTCAGTATGTCAAGGTCAGGGAGAGGCAATGGTATGCAAATGGGAGAGAGCATGAAGGTGCACAGGAGAGGCTACAAAGGAGCAGTGATGGGCTCTGAAGTGTGTTTTTAAGGATTCTTCTCTTGGGAAGACAAGACTAAATAGAACGTGAAAAGTAGATCTATCAGTTTGGGGGAGCAGAGATGGAGAGGGTGGGAAAGAATAAATGGGTTGTCACTACAATGATCCAGCTGAGCTGAGGGAAGCATGTGAGTATGTGGCCATTGTGAAAAGACAAGATTAACCATTGCTGTGAGTGGAGAAAAGGAGTCATACTCAATGCCATGATAGCCCGACCCAGATATTGATGTTCCAACCTGGAGATAGACTAATATGGGAAATACTGCCAAGGAGGCTACAACCCCTCTGGCTGATGTGAGCCCCAATCTTTCCATCTATGTTCTTTAACAAAAGCACCTACTTCCACTTGTTTTGGCTTCACCACAAAGGATCCTAGTGTAAATGTATGCAACATTCCCTCTGTCATCAGGACCTTTCTCTCCCATCCCATGTGGAAACTACTCACTCAGGCTACCAAAAAGGGCACCCCCTCCATGGAAGAAGATGATGCCTCTCCGGAGGTTGGAAGACACTGCCTTGGGCTGGAACAGTCTCACAGGGATTGTCCCAAAATGCATGTTGGTCACCACTAATGTAGGGTCCTTCTTTCTGCCCCTTAAATCATGAAGAAACTTAATGAAGCTGGGCATAGAGCAGATTCTCAGTTTCTGTAATATATTACCCTGTTGGAGGAAAAGGAAGGAAAATGAGAGTGTGAAGGTAGGGATTAAGGGTCAAGAGGGTAGATGCTGCAGCTACTTTTTAATCTATTTACCATTTCTCACATGTCTCCTGCATATGCACTAATCTCATGGGCATACAACTAGCTTTGCACTTTTTTATATTATGAAGGCAGTTCACACTTTTCTTTTCAAAAGGCTCTTACTGAATGATGATGTTGCTGTGACTTGAGTGTTTCTTTCCCTTCAAACTCATGTTGAAATGTCATTGCCATTGTGAGTGCTAAGAGATGGAACATACTGCCAAACATGGGGATACATCCCACATGCAGTCACCAAAACCAGTCACTATTGGGGATGACAAGAGGTGTATGCTGACAAGAGCCTGATATAGCTGTCTCCTGAGAGGCTATGCCAGAGCCTGACAAATGCAGAGATGGATGCTCACAGCCAACCATTGGATTGAGAATGGGATCCCCAATGGAGGAGTTAGAGAAAAGACTGAGTTAGCTGAGGGGGTTTGCAACCCCATTGTAAGAACAACAATACAACCAACCAGACACCCCAGAGCTTCTAGGGACTAAACCACTAACCAAGAGTACACATGGAGTACTCCAGCAGCATATGTAGCAAAGGATGGGCCTTGTCAGGCATCAATGGGAGGAGAGGCCTTTGGTCCTGTGAAGGCTCAATGCCCCCCAGTGTAGGGGAGTGCCAGGGCAGGAAGACAAGGGGTAAGGAGATGGGGTGGGGATTTTCCAGAGTGTAAAACAGGAAAGGGAATAACATTTGAAATGTAAGTAAAGAAAATATTCAATAAAAGAAAAAAAGAAAAAGAAATGGATTATTTAAGTGGTGGTGACATGCTATCCCCGTGTATGGTTTAAATCCACAATGGAAAAGAATGAAATCATTAATTCTGACTTAGGCTCCTGAGGAGCCAGTTCAGCTGGAACTTTTTGTTCTTTAAACATAAAGCACACTTGTCTTTCTACTGAGGGATGACACAAAGAAGGCTCATTGCTGATACCTTGTTCTTGGGTTTTCCAAACAAATCCAATGAAAGAGACTAACTTATATTGTCTGTACATCACCCTGTCTGTAGTATCCTTAGAGTAGAAGAAAAAGAAAGACTGAAGGACAAACCAGCCTAAGGTTGAGTAGCAGGAAGTCATTAAGTGAGATGAAGCTGAGTACAGGCAGTAGCCCTAACCTGGGTGTCCCTTAACTGTCAACTGACACATTCTAGAGTTGCCTAAAAACAGAGATTCAGTTGATAGATTAAAAAGATCAGATTGTCCTGAAGAGATGACTGTGGGGGGGTCTTAACTGTTAATTGATGTAGGATGATTCACCCCACTATAGGTACTTCCGTTCCCTGGTAGGTGGTCCTGGGCTATATAGAAAGTTTCATAAGCATGAGCCTTTGAGCAGTCCAGGAAGCAGTGTTTCTCCATGATTTCTGCTTCAAATCCCTGCTTCAATTCCTCCACTGACTTCAATGGTTTACACTGACCTGGAGCTGTAGCCTGAAGTGAATTCTTTCCTATGCTAAATTGGTTTTGGTCAAAGTGTTTCATTACAGCAACAGAAAGAAGACCAGAACATTGGCCATCTTTTGTGTTCTGAAAGACTGTAGGTAGCCTGAGATGATAAAGACAGATTTCCATCACTGTCAGTGCTCATCATAATCCACAGTTTCTGGTTATGGACTATGCTTACCCTGTGTGTGTCATTAATAAAAAGAAGTTAAATACGATTGATTAGGGATATATTATAGGATCCACAGAATGGACAGAGGCTTGTACACTTTTCACAAATGAGCTTTTAGTTTTCTGTTTTAACTTATTTATTTGTGGGTGTAATTTAAATGCAATTATGTCCCAGCACATGCAAGACTGTCAGAAGACAGATTAGGTGTAGTAATCTCCTTCTACCACATGGGTCGCAGGGATTGAATTCCATCCACCAGGTTTTGTGGAGAGAACTTTTACTCAATGAACCAATTCACTGGTACTCCAATGTGATTTTTAAGCTAATATGTTCACTCTGATAAATCTTTGCTATTGTAAACTGTAACCGTATTTCACGAAACATTACAGGGTATCATGGTGTGTGTGATCAATATATCATAGTCACTGGACTGTGTCCTCCATGGACTTCACACTTGGGGTATTTCTTTGTCATGACGAAAACAGTATGGTAGGTCAACAAAAATTATTGCAGCCAGTACTTACAAAGTACCTATATTGTGCCATTAGTTCAATTATTTACTTATTTGATCTTTCTAAATCAAGTGTAAGCATTTCCTCTGAGACAGAATGGGAAACTGAGGCATAACAATATCAAAGTGTCTTGTTCAGAGTTGTTCAATAAGTTGTAAGTGATGAACTGTAATGAATTTGGGGTTGAAATCAAATAGATATGGTTTCAAAGCTGAAATATACCATGAGGTTCCATGGAAAATACTGAGCATTATCATGGAGTTCCAATCTTTCTTTTTTGAAAATGAGAAACTGATGTCCATGAAAATAACTGAAGGAGGAGGTGGGGGACTAAGAAGAAGTTGTATAAAGTCTTACTGATGAGTCTGAGAGGACCAACTCTAGATCTTGGTTGATAGAGCTTGTTTTAGTCCAGAGTCCAGCAGGGTACCCCAGTGTATTTCCCTCATGGACAGACTTCCCAATGGGAAACTCGATTATTTTTCTGCTGAAACTGGAAAGCTATGAGTAATCCTACAAGGCAGAGATGATCTAGCACCCATCCAGAACCCTATGTTCTGTGATGATTCCATCAGAAGCTCAACTCTGAATGCCTTGATATCAACTTGCTTCTCCTTGGCCCAGGTTGGTTCCATCTCAGCATATGTTCACATACCCTGTGGTCTATCTTACCATCTATCTTTTCCTGAGATACTCTTTACCACAACCTAAGCAGATAGCTTCAAATGACATAGATACCCAACTTAGGGAATGATATTCTTGTAAAAGCCACCATACTTTTCTTCCTTGTGTGGATACCTGCTCCTTCCCTAAAGTCTCCACCATACTACCAGACTTTCGTAGAGATAGCCTAAAAACTGCATGACAAGTATATGAACATCTGCACATATTTCTTCCAGCAAACCAGAACACTCTCATGGGAATGATCAAACACCAGTGCACTCTTAGCCTCAACTCTAGAATAATATACACTGTTGTTCAGGAATTTTAAATAATGGACAATCACATTACAACTCTCAAAGCCACATATCCTGCAAAGTTATGACATACATTGTAAGGTATTGCTTTGTATGAACATCTTTCATGGCCTGGTTCTAGGGCAGAGATAGAGTACATGGTTAGATAATTACTACAATAAATATCAGTATAACTGTGCCATTATTATATTATAAATATATATCTCAGGATTGCTTGTGATCTAAACATTAGAGAGATACTAAAACACTATTGAAAAATGTTCTGTAAAATGAATTGTGCTTCTTTAATCTTTCTTTCTTTCTGTGTGTGTGTGTGTGTGTGTGTGTGTGTGTGTGTGTGTGTGTGTAATGTTAGTGATGGGTTGAAGCCTACTGTGTCACATATTTTAGGCTAGGGCTCCAACTCTTAACTGCATCTTCCAATTCTTTACTTCTTGTAATAGGGATGGAGTTATTTGTAGCAACCTTCACATCAATGACCACTTCAAAGAATGTCGTTGTCTCCAGGGACTTGGTAAGATGTTTTTAGTGGTACTATAAGAGACCCCAGATCTTAGCACAACTGATTCCATGACAGAAGTGACATTCAGGATTTAAAACTCAGTAAGTAGACAGCACCAGCAGCCAAAGTGAAAGAAAAGGCTTAATCCAGCAAAGTCCATACACTTCTTGGAAAGTCTCAAAATATACTAATTGACAGAAGCCATGTCGGAAAGGGTATAACAAGTGAGTTTCCTGGAGATGGCCCACCGTTTTGTATGGATGTGATGGGTACATTCTGAAATGCAAGGTCCTCAGAGACTTCAACCTAGGATTGCTTCTCACTGCTGATGATCTTTTCCTGCCATTATTACATAGCCTAATGATTATTCTTAGGCATCAACCCACCCTATTGGACAAATTTCCTGCAGATCAACATGAAGATGAACTTTTATGAATTAACATTGTATAAATGAATTAATTACTTTATAGCATTCCTGATTTGATTTAAATAATCCTAGGAAGAAAAGTTTAAGGAGATGGTTTTTGTTGTTTTGCCAGAAAGATGTAATAAAGTCAAAATTGAGAAAAGAATGGGCCCCTTCTCATAGGATAGTAAGTAAATGCTGCATAATAAGAAATATAATGAGCTTTCAAAAATTGCACTAAGAAGAGAAATAGGCTTGAGACAAATTGTAATCAACAAAGAATATTAATTCTAGGTAAGTTCCAAAGATGAAGCCACAGGTGTACACTATGATAAAGCAGGGGCATATAAAACTGTTGCTTTGAACTTATAATGAGCATATACAACAAAACACTACTTTGAACTTACTATCAACATCATTTCCAACTTTTCTTTTGTGTTACATTTTATCAATGAGGTAATTTTATGAAGAACTTTTGTCTAAGAAGGTACAATTTGCCAGAGAGAAGAAATGAGACGTGGGTTTTGGGACTCTCCCGCATCCACCACATGCGTGTGTGTGTGTGTGTGTGTGTGTGTGTGTGTGTGTGTGTGTGTGTGTGTATTATGACATTTTCTCTTCCTTTTCTTTTCTCTCTGGCTCAAGAAGAGTAAAGGAATTCCAAGCCTCTCATGTGGCTAGCAAAGGGCCCTTAAGCCCTACAGAAAAAAACTCAAGTAACAGCCTTTTTTTTAATCCCCTGCTGCTATCAGTAAGAGTCAAATTGCCAGAAGCCAGGGGCCTTTTGGCCAAATAGCAGAGAGTAGAAGAAGGTGGAAATTATGAAAAATAAGCATTTTTTGGTTATGCAATCACCGACAGAGAATTGCCAAAGGTAAAGCAGTTTTGGCCACTGCTGACTCTCCATATCCCCATTTTTATTGCCTGCTTTGGTTTACTCTGTGGTTCCTGGCTAGACCCCAGCAACTAACCTTCCTGTTTAGCTTCTATAGTTATGTTTCTGGTTAAATGCTCTTGTTAAGTGATGTATGTCAACCCAAGACATGGTTTTTGTGCTTAAAAGTTCATGCTAAGAATGGCTCAGTACTATACTGGGATCTGGAACATCCATCACAGTCACGACCTAGTTAACAAAGACTTTATATTGTTTAAAACCATCTCTAAGAAGTCTTCTCTGGTGAATACCTCTCAACAGTGTGTTTTGACAGAGTCCTTCACATAAAGCTCTGTGAAGCTTGTTTTTAATTTTTTCTTTATTTATTTTTCACTCCTATAAAATGCCTCTTTCCCTTCTTTTTTTTTTCTTTATCTTTATGTATTTGAGACGGGATCTTGTGTGGACCCTGCTACTGTCACACTCATAATATAGCTGTGGCTAACCTTAACTCATTGCCTTCTTTATTGTTGAAAAGTTCTGGGATCACAAGCCTGCACCATGCTTAGTCTAAAAAGTTTCCACCGTGCAACTTGTTTTCCAGAAATGATTTTTCCTTTGATGAATATGAATTGTCTTTTCTTATCTTTTTTGATGACTTTTGGTTGATTAATTCCAAGTGAAACACATATCTGAGAGAAAGAGGACACTCTGACTTGGGAACCGTAGAATCTTCCCAGGTTTCTTTCTTCTCCTTAAATTTCTTATCCCTCCATTGTCTATGTCCTCAGAACAATAGAATTCCTGGATTTCTTCTTCTTCACCTTCATCCAGGCCAGCATGCCCTAAGACTTTGGAGTCTAGAAGAGGCAGGGCCCTCTTAAGCCGAGAACACCCTACAAAAATAATCCTAGACCATCCCTGAATTTTCTGTGAAAATCTATAGCAATTGTCAACTGTGGGTATATAGCTTAGGGGCTATTCTTGGTTTTATTATTTAAATTTTGAGAATTTCATACATGAGTACTATATATCAGCTATATCCCATCTCTACCCCTGCATTTCCCTTTCTTCCCTCTCACTCCCACTCAAATTCATGATTTTTTCTTCTCTAATTATTATTGTTACACACACACACACACACACACACACACACACACATACACATCGCATTTCGTATTGCTCCTATGTACAGATATTATAAGTGAGCACTTGGGATTTGGGGTTAGATAACATATCACAGAGCTTGCCCTTGGAGAAAACTGTTTCTCCCCCTTCTCCATAGCCATTGATTAACTATAGTTCTTCATCTAGGGTTGAGATCTTGTCAAATTTCCTCCACCAACTTTGGCATGGCAAGTGTAATTATCATTATTCAAGTCTTATTTCGATGGCCACATCTTAGGGATAGTTGAGATTTCATGGGTGTAGCTTCTATGTTATGTTTAGGAGACACTAACTTGTAGCACCCTGGTCCTCTGGCTCTTACAATATGATCAATATGCAGAGAGTTGGGGCCTTTTCATAAAAAGAAAACACCAATTGGTAGAAAGATCCAACTGTTTGGGGGATATTTGGAAATCCAAGGCCCTCATGTGTAGTGCTGGGGCTCTAGCCACGCCTGAAATTCTTAACCTTGCTTATTTATCTAACATGGTCCATTTGCTTATCATAAAAAATCCCAACAGCACAGGAACATATGTTTTTACAACTTATCAAAATCCATGAGACTTATATAATCCTTTCAGCAGCTTCATGAGAAAAATGCCATTGCCCCTTGAGGACTCTGCGACATGGAAATTAGCCAAGGGACTGTATGGATAATCCCTTGTGTACTGTGTGGAAGAATCACATGACAATAAAAAATCTGATGGCCAATAAGCTCAGGCAGAATTGGAAGGTAATACATCAGGCAAAGAGAGGAACTCTGGGAAACAGTCAGCTGTAAGAACTTGAGCCACCCGGACTTGGGGGAAATTGGATTATGAAATTAATGAGGTAATCAGCCATGTGGCAGGCACAAAATAGTATAAATGGGATAATTGAGCTATAAGCTAGTTGCGGAACAACCTAGCTTAAGACCTGGGCATTTATTAACTAAATATTAGCCTCTGAGTTGTTATAGAGGAACTGGGACATGGGCAGAAAAACCTGTGGTTACAAGAGGCTCCCACAGCCAGTTACAGCAGAGCCAAAATGCTCTGTGACTCTCAACAGTCTCCTAAGGTATTAACGGTCAGTACATGGCCTCTACCAAGTATCCTCTGAGTATTGAGACATCAGGTCTCTCCAAATTGCCTGCCTCCATATTCTTTTCATACTTGATGTGCCTATTGGCACGTGCTGATCCCTGCCCCCAATCTTGAGCCCCAGTTGTGGTACAAAGCAGTGGTACATAGCCCCAAATGTGGTACATAGGGCAGTCAGGCTAGCCTGGTGACTCTATAACATGCATGATTTTGCCTGCTAACAATGCCTGCCCTGTGTTCAGCACACAGTTGAGCAAGTTAATCTCTGCTTTCATGGTCTCTCATACTAATTCCGGAAGCACCTGGAAGCAGGCAAATGGGAAGAAAGGGGAGAAAGGTGTTGAGGCTGAAGGTGTTGGTGAAAGCTCTTGGATGATGGGCTCTTTGTAGGCAGCAGCTCCATCTGAAATTTATTTGCAATTTTCAGGGAAAAAAGCCCAGTATCCAAGTGTGGTGATGCAGTGGAGAGTGAAGCAGTTGGCTCAAGATCAGGCTGGATTAGATTGTAAGAGCTTATTTCAAAAAGAAAAAGAAAGAAAAAAGAGGAGGAAAGGAAAAAGGGGGCCATGAGTGAGAAGAAGGAAAGGAGAAAGGAAAAAAAGAAAGAGGAAACATTGGAGATTCCTCAGACTTCATCTTGTGGGAATCTAGAGAAAGAGGAGAAGGAAATGAAAACAGAAGAAAGAATAAGTTACAACACCCCAATTAATAGTGCCCCCCTCCAGCAAGAGCAAACTCACCAAGGCAATCGTGAAGAGCACCACACATTGCATTAACCTTAATTTGACTGGATGCTGTAAAGAGGAAGAAATTTCTGCTGTAAGAAAATGCTTTACCACAGCCCATATAAAGACACCCAGCAAGAAAATGGACAACCCCACTAGCAGCAGCAGCCACAGAACAGCCATGTTCCCAAGGTCCTGGGCTCCAGAGTTGCTGTCCTAAAGAACTAATGTTGAAATGTTTGAACGGATTACCTAACCCACTTTTGTACACTACTTTCTTCCAGCCCACTGCTTCAAACATGCTCCTTGTCTGAACTGTACCCGAGATAGTTTCATAAGCCAGCCAAGGAGAACCAGAGGTACTTGTTTCCTGAGAAACAAAAAAAGAGTAAGAAGAAATCATGTCAGAACCAGAGATTATTCTCTTCCCCCTATTGAGTAGGACTGTAGCATAACACTTGGGCATAATCTTTGTTCTTGAGTTTCATTTCTTTAAGTGCAAGATTCCTCAGTTTAGAGTTCTCTGTTTAGCTCTGTACCCCATTTTTTTAGGGTCATGTGTTTCTCTGGAGTCTAACTTCTTGAGTGCTTTGTATATTTTGGATATTAGCTGTCTATCTGATATAGGGTTGGTAAAGATCTTTTCCCAATCTGTGAGTTGCTGTTTTGTCCTGTTGAAGTTGTTTGTCAGCTGTAGGAGCTCTCTGATGTCTGGGATCAATTATGTATACTATCATTGTATCTGCAAATAGTGGTAACTTGACTACCTCCCTTCCAATTTGTATCCCTTTGACCTCCTTTTGTTGTCTAATTGCTCTGGTTAGAACTTCAAGTACTGTACTGAATAGATAAGGAGAGAGTAGGCAGCCTGTCTTGTTCCTGGTTTTAATGGGATTGCTTTGAGTTTCTCTCCCTTTAGTTTGATGTTGGCTACTGGTTTGCTGTATATTGCTTGTATTATATTTTTGGACAGTCCTCCCAACCTTCCTCATCCCAAGGCCACCTGTTTATATTATTTCTGCCAGCCCTCAGGGCTTCAGTCCTTTCCCCCCACTCAATACAAGATCATGTTCCCTTCTCCTCCTACCACTGTTCTCTTTCCCTCTCATGTCTCTCCCTCCCACCCACCAGTGGTTGCTTTCTTCTCCCTCCCAAGTGGAACTGAGGCATCCTCACATGGGCTCTTCAACTTGTTGAACTTTTTGAGTCCTGTGAACTGTGTCTTGGGCATTCTGTACTATTTTATTTTGCTAATATCCACTTATTAGTGAGTACACAACATGCATGCCCTTTTATGTCTGTTATCTCACTCAAGATGACATTTTCTAGTTTCATCCATTTGCTTGCAAAACTCAGCATGTCTTCATTCTTCATAGCTGAGTAGTATTTCACTGTGTAAATCTACCACATTTTCTGTATCCATTTTATGTCATGAGACATATGTGTTGTTCCCAGCTTCTAGCGATCACAAATAAGACGTCCATAAAAAGAGTGGAACACATGCCGCTGTGGCACAGTGGTGCCTTTTTGGGGTATATTCCCGAGAGTAATATTGCTGAGTCTTTAGATGGATCTATTTCCAATGTTCTGAGGAACCTCCAAATTGATCTCCAGAGTGGTTGTACCAGTTTGCAGTGGGGGGGGGGGGTATTCTACTTTCTCCACATCCTTGCCAAGATGTGTTGTCACCTGAGGTTTTGATCTTAACCATTCTGATTGGTGTAAAGTGGACTCTCAGGGTCATTTTGATTTGCATTTCCCGATCACTAACATTTTTTAGGTACTTCTCAATCATTGGAGATTCCTCTGTGAATTCTCCTTTTAGTACTATACCGCATATTTTGATTGGGTTGTTTGGGGTTTTTTGGTTATTAGCTTCTTGAGTTCTTTATATATTTTGGATATTAGCCCTCTATTAGATGTGGGGTTAGTGAAGATTTTTTTTTCCCAATCTGTAGGTTGCCAATTTGTCTTACTATGTACTTTGCCTTACAGAAACTTTCCAGTTTCAGGAGGTCTGATTTATCAATTCTTAATCTTAGAGCATGAGCCATTTCAGTTCTGTTCAGGAAATTCCTCCTGTGCCAGTGAGTTCAAGGCTCTTTCTCATTTTCTCTTCTATTATATTGAGTGTTTCTGGTTTTATGTTGAAGCCCTTGATCCACATGGACTTGATCTTTGTACAAGGTGACAAATATAGGTCTATCTTCATTTTTCTGCATATAGAGAGCTGGTCAGACCAGCACCATTTATTGAAGATGCTTTCTTCTTTCCATTTTATAGTTTTGGCTTCTTTGTCAAAGAACAAGTGTGCATAAGTGTGTGGTTTTATATCTAGGTCATCAATTCTACTCCATTGATCAACCTGTCTATCTCTGTACCAATACCATGGAGGTTTTATCAATATCGCTCTGTAGTAGAGCTGAAGTTCAGGGATGGTGATTCCTTCAGAAGTTCCTTTATTGTTAAGAATTGTTTTCACTATTCTGGGTTTTTGCCTTTCCAGATGAATTTGAGAATTGCTTTTTCCATGTCTTTGAAGAATTGTATTTGGACTTTGTTGGGGATTGCATTGAATCTGTAGATTGCCTTTGGTAGGATGGCCATTTTTACCATATTAATTCTGTCAATCCATAAGCATGGGAGATTTTTCCATCTTCTGAGATCTTCTTCAATCTCTTTTTTCAGAGACTTGAATTCTTGTCAAACAGATTTTTCACTTCCCTGGTTAGAGTCACACCAAAGTATATTATATTATTTGTAGCTATTGTGAAGGTAGATGTTTCTCTAATTTCTTTCTCAGTCTGTATATCATTTGTATAAAGGAAGGCTATGATTTATTTGAATTAATTTTATATACAGTCACTTTGCTGAAGTTGTTTGTCAACTGGAGAAGTTCTCTGGTAGAATTTTTGGGGTCACTTATGTATATTATCATATCTGCAAATAGTGATACATTTATTACTTCTTTCCCAGTTTGTATCACTTTGTCTCTTTTTTATTGTACTCAGTAGTACTTCAAGTACTATATTGAAAGATATGGTGAGAGTGGATGACCTTGTTTTATCCCCAATATTAGTGGGATTGCTTCAAGTATTTCTTCATTTGATATGATATTGGCTGTTGGTTTACAATAAGTTGCTCTTCCCTGGTGAAGACCAGCTCTCCCATTCCTACCTTTCCTCACTCACCTATAACTGTTTATGTAGGATTGAGGCTTCATTAGCCTTTCTCTGTCTGATTTGGCATGTCTGATGGTGTCATCCTTGTTGGCTCACATTTGGGCAGTCATAGTAGTAACACTCTATGGATGTATCTTCTGATATTACTTGGAGAAACAATTTCACAGCAGACTGCCTGATTCTCTAGTTCTTATACTCTTTCACTCCCTCTTCTACAACGGTTCCTGAACCTTAGGTACAGGAGAGTTTTGTTTTGTTTTGTTTTGTTTTGTTTTGTTTTAAGTATGAGTGCTCTGTCTGCATATACACATCAATACCAAAAGAGGGCATCAAATACCTTTATAGATGGTTGTGAGTCTTCATGCTCAGAATTGAACTCCAGACCTCTGGAAGATCACACAATGCTCTTAACCACTGAGCCATCACACTAGGCTTCAGGACTATTTTGTCTATATATGCATTGGAACTTGGGATTTCCAATTTTCAATAACAAACATGCTTCAAAAGAAATAAGGTAAGCAATCTCATTTTAAAGTTCTCATTGGCTGCTTCATTGAGTTGTGGTAGCTATATGTATCTGTGAGTATAAAAATAAACATTAGAATGTAATAATACACTTCTGCCCACATTCCTGGCTGAAGTGGAACCTTCCTGTATCCATCTGTACACAGGAACCTAGAAGCAGTCAGGGACAGAAAACTTCCAGTCTCTGCCTGTGCCCAAAGCTGAAAGCCAGTCTCCAAGAGCTCTGACACACCTGAGAGCAGGGGTAAGACCACCACTACTGCTCTGAGGGATTGTCTGGAGCACTCAAGACACAGGAACCTAGGAGAAGTCAGGGACAGGATGCTTCTGGTTTCTGACTGTGCTCAAGCTGACCCAGTCACACAACTCTCCCTACCCAGATCCTGCTGGAAGAAAGCCAGTTTCCAGGAATGTTGACATACGAACTTACAGTCAAGACATTGTCAGAGAGAGCAAGATCAGCACCAGAGACAGCCAGATGGCTAGAGGCAAACACAGGAACCAAAGGAACAGAAACCAAGACTACTTGGAATCTTAAGAACCCAGTTCTCTGACCAAAGCAAATACTGGATATAACAACACACTGAAAAGGCAAGATTTGGAATTAAAATCACATCTCATGATGATGATAGAGGACTTTAAGAAGGACATAAATAACTGTCTTAAAGAAATACAGGAAAATGCAGGTAAACAAGTAGAAGCACTTAAAAAGGAAACACAAAACTCCCTTAAAGAATTACAGGAAAATACAACCAAACAGTTGAAGAAATTGAACAAAACCAGGATCTACAAACAGAAATAGAAACAATAAAGAAATCACAAAGAGAGAGAACTCTGGAGATAGAAAAGATAAGAAAGAGATCAGGAGTCATAGACACAAACATCACCAACAGAATACAAGAGATAGAAGAGAGAATCTCAGGAGCAGAAGATACCATAGAAAACATTGACAGAACCATCAAAGATAATATAAAACACAAAAACCCCTAACCCCAAACAACCAGGGAATCCAGGACACAATAAGAAGAACAAATCTAAAGATAATAGATATAGAAAAAGTGAAAATCGCAACTTAAAGGGCCAGTAAATATCTTCAACAAAATTATAGAAGAAAACTCCCCTAACCTAAAGAAAGAGATACACATAAACACACAAGAAGCCTACAGAACTCTAAATAGATTGGACCAGAAAAGAAATTCTTCCTGTCACATAATAGTCAAAACACCAAACGCACAAAACAAAGGAAGAATATTAAAAGCAGTAAGGGAAAAAGGTCAAGTAACATATTAAAGTCACAAGAATTACACCAAACTTCTCACAAGAGACTATGAAAGCCAGAAGATCCTGGGCAGAGAACACAAAGGCCAGCACAGGCTACAATATCCAGCAAAACTCTCAATTAACTTACATAGAGAAACCAAGATACTCCATGAAAAAAACAAATTTATACAATATCTTTCCACAAATTCAACCCTACAAAGATAATATATTAAAAACTCCAACACAAGGAGGTAAACTTCACCCTAAAAAAAACCAAGAAAGTAATCTTCTTGCAACAAACACAAAAAAGGAAAGACACACAAACGTAATTTTACCTCTAACAACAAAAATAGCAGGAGACAACAATCACTATTCTTTAATATCTCTTACAATCAATGGACTCAATTCCGCCCCAAAAAAAAAGACACAGACTAACAGACTGGAAATGTAAAGAGGACCCAGAATTTTTCTGTATAAAGGAAACACACCTCAGAGACAAAGACAGACACTACCTCAGAGTAAAAGACTGGAAAACAACTTTCCAAGAAAATGGTGTGAAGAAACAAGTTTGAGTAGCCATTCTAATATCGAATAAAATCGAGTTTCAACCAAAAGTCATCAAAAAAGATAAGAAAGGACACTTCATACTCATTAAGGGAAAAAATCCACCAAGATGAACTCTCAACTCTGAATATCCATGTTCCAAATGCATGGGCATCTACATTCTAAAAGAAATCTTACTAAAACTCAAAGCACACATTGCACCTCACACAATAATAGTGGGAGACTTCAACACCCCACTCTCATCAATGGACAGATCATGGAAACAGAAACTAAACAGATATAGAAAAACTAACAGGAGTTATGAATCAAAAGGATTTAACAGATATATATAGAGAGAGCATGTCATCCTAAAACAAAAGAATATACCTTCTCCTCAGCACCTCATGGTACCTTTGCCAAAATTGACCATACAATCAGTCAGAAAACAAGCCTCAACAGATACAAAAAGAGTGAAATGATTCTATGCATCCTATCAGAACACTATAGACTAAGGCTGGTCTTCAATATCAACAAGAAGAGCAGAAAGCAAACATATACATGGAAGTTGAACAACACTCTATTCAATGATAACATGGTCAAGCAAAAATAGCTTATATTCAACAAAACTGGAAAACGTGGATGAAATGGACAATTTTGTAGACAGATACCAGGTACCAAAGTTAAATCAGGATCAGATAAAGCATCTAAACAATACCATAACTCCTAAAGAAATAGAAGCAGTTATTAAAAGACTCCCAACCAAAAAAACCCAGGCCCAGGTGCATTTAGTGAAGAATTCTATCAGACCTTCATAAAAGACTTAATAGCAATACTATCCAAACTATTCCACAAAATAGAAACAAAATGAACACTACCTAATTTCTTCTATGAAGCCACAATTACTCTTATGCCTAAACCACACAAAGACCCAACAAAGAAAGAGAACTTCAAATCAATTTCCCTTATGAATATTGATGCAAAAATAATTCAATAGAATTCTCAAAAACCAGATTCGAGAACACATCAAAACAATCATCCAACATGATCAAGTAGGCTTCATGCCAGGGATGCAGGGATGGTTCAATATATAGAAACCCATCAATGTAATCCACTATATACTCAAACTCAAAGATAAAAACTACATGATCATTTCATTAGATGCTGAAAAAGCATTTGACAAAACGCAACACCCCATCATGATGAAAATCCTGAAGTGATCAGGAATTGAAGGACGATATCCAAACATAGTAAAAGCAATATCCAGCAATCCAGTAGCTAACATTGAACTAAATGGAGAGAAAATTGAAACAATCACTAAAATCAGGGACTAGACAAGACTGCCTACTCTCCCCCTACTTATTCAATATAGTACTTCAGTCTTACCGAGAGGAATTGGACAATGGAAGGAAGTCAAAGGGATACAAATTGGAAAGAAAGAAGTCAAAATATCACTATTTGCAGATGATATGATAGTATAGTTGTGACCGCAAAAGTTCCACCAGAGAACTACTAAGCCTGATAAACAACTTTAGAAAGTGGCTGGGTATAAAATTAACTCAAACAAATCAGTAGCCTTCCTCTACTCAGAGGATAAATAGGCTGAGAAAGAAATTAAGGAAATGACACCCTTCACAATAATTATCAGGGCTGAAATTTACCAAATAGAAACAAAGAAAACAATACAAAGAATCAACAAAACCAAAAGCTGCTTCTTGAGATAATCAACAAGATAGATAAGCCCTTAGCCAAACTAACTAAGGGCTCCAGAGGCAGTATCTAATTTCACAAAATCAGAAATGTAATGGGATACATAATAGAAACAGAGGAAATTTGAAAAAATCATCAGTCCGGATGAAGCAAGAAGTGCAGGCCGGCAGGAACCGGATGTAGATCTCCGGATAAGAGACACAGCCAGAATATGGCAAATATATAGGCAAATGCCAGCAGCAAACCACTGAACTAAGAATGGTCCCCTGTTGAAGGAATCAGAGAAAGGGCTGAAACAGCTTGAAGGGGCTTGAGACCCCATATGAACAACAATGCCAACCAACCAGGGCATCCACGGACTAAGCCACTACACAAAGACTATACAGGGGCTGACTCTGGGCTCCAACTGCATATGTAGCAATGAATAGCCTAGTAGGGGCACCAGTGGAAAGGGAAGCACTTGGTTCTGCCAAGACTGAATGCCCAGTGAACGGGATTGTTGGGGGGAGGTCGGTAATGGGGGGAGGATGGGGAGGGGAACACCCATCTAGAAGGGGAAGGGGGTAGGCGAATGTTGACCCAGAAACCAGGAAAGGTAATAAAAATTGAAATGTAAATAAGAAATACCCAATTTAATAAAGATGGAGAAAAGAAAAAAAGAAATAAAAAATATTCAATAAAAAATTTAATCCTAGTAAATCTTGTTAGGGTTCTTGTCTACATTTATAACAATATGTAGTTATCATTCTTCTGATGTTACTAAAAATGTGGTATTCTGTTTCTGCACAATTTTATGTCTTTCACCATTTCTTTTGAGTTTTGTTTCTATTTTGATCTTGCTATCATTCTTCCTTAATTAAATTTCATTATCTATATTTGAACCCATTAATAAAGTACATCAGAATTACGGGCATGTTTTTCCTACTTTGATGAGAAAGTTATTAACTATTAGTTATTTTACCAAACTAATAGCAGCATGTGGTACTGTTAGATGTACCATGGAACATTTGCCATTGGAGGGCAACCATACATTTTATATCCTTCGATGTTAAACCAGCAGTTCTGTTCTTCTTCCTCACCCTCCTGTCTCAGACCATATACTGTTTAAGCATCCTTCTACAATGAAAGAAAAGTCATGATCAAAGAGTCAGGTACAAACCATTCTTCCTTTATTTCATTCAAGGATCACAGTTACCATCATATACCCTTAATATAACTGATGGTAGCATTTAAAGCATTCATGGAGCAGGGAAAAGAGAAAAACTGGTTATCAAAAAAAATTATACATCCATGAAAGCCATCTTCCACATGGTGCCAGGTCACAGGGACCCCCTGGTCTTCCAAGCGCTTCTTGTAGAGTAAGGTATCATCCCGGAGGATATCATGCTCACAGCTCAATAGAAATGTGTCTGGAAGTTGAGCAATGATCTTATCATCTGCTAGGAGAGGTGAAATTTTTTCATCCAAAATATGCTTAGTTTCCAGATAGGCAGTCTCATTGAAAGGTCCTAGAAACTCAGGACTAAAGTCTTTGCCCTTAAACCTTTGGGGAATGTTGTCAGAGCTAAGCCACTTGCTGTACTTTTTCCACATGTCTGGGGGCACACAAGCTCCTGTCAGTATGGCATTTTTCCAAGAGAGATCAATGCTTAGGTAGCTACAAATAAATGTAATCATTAAGTCTCTCGTAAGCAATGGAACATTGTGTTTCTGCAATTGTGATGGTAACTGGAAGTTAACGCCTTGTAAAATTGGAGTAATCAGGACTTGAGCCCTGATCTGGGGAAGCTTGTCTTGACAGGACAAAGCCTGAGTGACAGTGGCCACAGCCCAACCTCCAGCACTCTCTCCAGCGATAACCACCCGGGAAGGGTCTACCCCATAGGTTTGAAGGTTCTTCAGGAAGTGAATGGAAGCATTCAGGCAATCAAGGTGAATAACAGGATGACGGTGGTCCGGAAGCTTACGGTACCTAGGGAGAAAAAGAGTGAACAAGGAATATTATGTACACAAAAGGCACTGGAGTCCATTGCAAACAGCATTATCTACTCTCACATGAGACCAAAAATGTGGTGCCAAATGTCTCTAATAAAAAAAATGTCTATCATCATTTCTCTTACATGGATTTGAGGAAACCTATCTAGAGTAAAGATGGTCAGGAATTTCCATTTCATCCCACACCATGCATGATTCATTGATGAGCACAATGAGGGGCAATTCAAGGCTGTTGTCTTAGGAAGCATAAAAGCTAGTAAAGATCCAAACAAGGCCATTGGAACTTTGCTGATCACATCTCTCTCTCTCTGGATTCACCTGTACCTGATGTATTGAGCATGTGTTGAGCACTGATAAAATCGCTGCTAAGTACTCTCAATGTATTTTCTTTCCTACTTCATGAGGAAGCTGTTTTAGTTGAGCTGGTTACAGCAAGGTAGAAATACTGGCAATGATGACATCAAACCAGTGGCAGCAGAACAGTAGCAGAAGAATAGGAAAATCCATGCAAGCAGTGGAGTTAGAGCCATGAGAATCAAAGATGGCTGCTCGACAAAGGAGCAGCGAGAAGCTATTTACATTGGCAGACTTGCAGAAACTACCAAAAGTACTGACAGACAGTAGTGGAGATGAGAGCACATCAGCAGAGAAAAACTGAATGCCTTCTAAAGCAACACCACAGAGACCTCCATCTTCTGCTCTGCCCACCCAACAACATTATACAATCTTAACACTACCCATCCACGCAGAGGAAAGCCAGGCTAAGGTATGTATCTGTCAACTCTGTTCCTCCTTAAGTGTTTACATGCATTCCTCACAGGTTTATATGTGATCCTAGAATGTATTCATTCTATTTTAATTAACTTATAAATAAATTTTACCCTGTGTATAAGGTTTTAGCTAAGGCTTACCCATGACTTTACACTATCTAAATTCCTTAATGATATTGTGTGATATTTTTGCACGATGGGAGTGCAAGAGCAACTTTCTCTGCTCTTCAATCCAAAAATAAATTCTTTGACAAACACTCTTTTCTGTTAATAAGTCACTAACTACATCAGAATACTCACCCCACCAACAGGACCACTGAGTCTGTCTCACGGGCGAGAAAGTTGCCTAGGCCATGGTAAACATCTGGAAGAGAAGACCCACTGTAAATAGTTGACAAGAACCAAACACATTCTACCACAAAGCCAGGGATAGCTGCCACCTTGGTGGACCTAGAGATGACACCTTCTCTGTGAATTTTAGAGAAGGTCAGTGGCTACAGCAAATTAAGAGCAGGAGGAGACACAGGGGACATTATTAGGAATGACATTCAGAGGTATGGGAAAGGCTAGTGACAAGTTCTTAAGTGTGAGTATAAGGATCCTTCTGGTGGGAAGATAACACTAAAGCATAAACTGAATGGTGGAACCAGCACACTATATTTTGAGTTTAACAAGAAGATAAAGTGAGTGTGGTTTTCCCAAAATGAGCCACCAAAACTGAGGAAAGTGCATGAATTTGAGAATGTTATCAAAAGACATAGATATCTGCCACTGTAATTGGTGAGGGAATGAAAGAATCACATCTAATGCCAAGACAATCCTACTGTGACATTGATGCCCATATCTGGACTTAGACCACTTAGAAAACATTGCTATTGAGAGCTGAAAGCCAGCCGCCAGGAGCAACTACAGACCTGAGAGCAGAGCTCCCTGCTCTCAAATCCCTTGGGGGAGAGAGCAGAACACCCAGAAGTGTGGACAATCCTGAAAACCGCAGGACAGACTGCCACTTCTGCTCAACTTTGCCCACATTCCTGGCCCAAGAGGAAACTGCAGAGTGCCTATGGACACAGGAATATAGGAGCAGTCAGCTGCAGGAACCCATGATCCAAGTATGTGCCTGGAACTGAACTGAACCAGTCAAACAGCTCCCTGTACCAAATCCCATGGGGGAGAAAACTAGACCCTCAGAATTGTGAACACCCCTGAGAAATCAAAGGAGACTACTCTCTGCACATATTCCAGACCCAAGAGTTAATCACATAGTGCCATCTGTGCACCCTGGGCACAGAGACCTAGGAGTAGTCAGGGGCAGGACCTTTCCAGATTCTGCCTATGCCAAGAACTTAAAGCCAGCTGCCAAAAGTGACTACATACCTGAGGCCTGAGACCTGAGAACACTCTGTTCCCAGAACTGGCTAAAAGAAAACTGGAAAACAGGTCTGCAGGACTACTGACACTCAGACCTGAAGGAGGATCAAGCCACTGTCAGAAACAGCAAGACAAACTAACACCACAGACAACCTGATGATGAGAGGCAAGCACAGAAACCTAAGCAACAGGTGACAGCAGATGCTGGTGAGGATGTGAAGAAAGAAGAACACTCCTCCATTTTTGATGGGATTGAACCTGGTAAAACCACTCTGGAAATCACTCTGGATGTTCCTCTGAAAATTGGACATTGCACTACCTGAGAACCCAGCTATACCTCTCCTGGGCATATCCCAAAAGATGCTTCAATATACAACAAAGACACAACCTCCACTATGTTCATAGCAGCCTTATTTATAGTAGCCAGAAGCTGGAAAGAACCCAGATGCCCTTCAACAGAAGTAGGAATACAGAAAATGTGGTACATCTACTCAACGGAGTACTACTCAGCTATGAAAAACAATGACTTCATGAAATTCATAGGCAAATGGAATGAACTAGAAAATATCATCCTGAGTGAGGTAACCCAATCCCAGAAAAACACATATGGTATGCACTCACTGATAAGTGGATATTAGCCCAAAAGCTCGAATTACTCAAGATGCAGTACACGGACCACAAGAAGCTCAAGAAGAAGGATGACTAAAGTGTGGATGCTTCACTCCTTCTTAAAAGGGTGAACAAAAAATATCCATAGGAGGGGATATGGAGCCAACATTTAGAGCAGAGACTGTTGAACAGCCATTCAGAGCCTGCCCCATATGTGACCCATATATACGCAGCCACCAAAACTAGATAAGATTGATGAAGCTAAGAAGTGCATGCTAACAGGAACCGGATATAGATCTCTCCTGAGATATACAGCCAGAACATGTCAAATACAGAGGTGAATGCTAGCAGCAAACCATTGAACTGAGAACAAGACCCCCATTGGAGGAAACAGAGAAAGGACTGAAAGAGCTGAAGAGGCTTGCAACCCCATAAGAACAACAATGCCAACCAACCAGAGTTTGCAGGGATGAAGCCACTACCCAAAGACTATACATGGACTGACCCATGGCTCCAACTGCATATGTAGCAGAGGATGGCTTTGTTGGGCACCAATTGAAGGAGAAGCCCTTGCTCCTGCCACAGATGGACCCAGTATAGGGGTTTGTTGGGGGGAGGAACTAAGGTGGGATGGATTGGGATGGTAACACCCTTATAGAAGAAGGAGTGGGGAAAGTTATATGGCTAGGAAACCTAAAAAGTGAATAACATTTGAAATGTAAATAAAGAAATATCTGGGGGTTGGGGATTTAGCTCAGTGGTAGAGCGCTTGCCTAGGAAGCGCAAGGCCCTGGGTTCGGTCCCCAGCTCCGAAAAAAAAAATAAAAAAAATATATTTCAAAAAGAAATATCTAAAAAAAATAGAGAAACAAACAAAAAAAGAAAACTCGAGTTAGACATTGAGAGAGATTTTTAGTTTTTTGACATTGTGAATTTTAAGCTAAAAATCATTCTTAATTAGTTAAATCTATATAAAAGGTATACTTCAGAAGATAAACTAGGTTAGTAGTACTTTGGTTCTAAATAGGCTATTTTATAACAAGGGTTTAAATTGTGTTTCAGCCAAAGAAGTAGAATAACATAGAATTTAATTAAGGACACTCATAAAATGTAGGAAAAATTTCTTCATTATTCCACCATTTCTTATTCAAATGTCTTATCCTTCCCAGTTATTTACCCTTTAGTTAGCATAAGTATAGGTTGGGTTACAGATTTTACTGTTTATAAGTTGGCAGACATAATGCTTATGTCAAATACCTTGGTATACTGAGAAGTTCTAGACAGTTTTATGGGCCACTAGAGATTAAAACAAAAAGTCAGTATATTTCCAAATGTACTCATAGATTGTCAAAAAGAATATCAATAATAAATTATATTTTGAAAACATATCACTTTTGATCTTGACAATCATTATATTGGTGTATCAGATAAAATAATAAAAGACCAACAGCATTGTTCAGGGTGTTGAGTTACCTCAGTCAACTGACTAACACCTTTGGATTGAACCAAAATGAAACCTTTCAAAACTGACTTTTATGACCTTGATAGCCTAAAACTTGAAAAGTAACATAAGTGGCTCTGGTACACTAAGCCAACCAAAACTTGGAATTAAGGAAACATATTTTTATGAAGCACAGGGGAATGTGAGGGGAGGGGCAATGAAGGAGAGTGTGACAGAGAAGGATGTGAATAAATAGCAGTTCTATGAAGTAGTGAAAGGACAGTATTTCTGTTTCAGGAAAAAATTTGTATTTCCTTCTACCAAGATCATGTGGATAGTGTTTTCTCTAAGACTTCATAATTCAGCAGAACATTGTAAAATAGTCTGAAGTACACACGGACTTGAAACTGGGTGTCATTTAAGTGTAACATCTTTATGGTGTCCCAGGTTTGTTGAAAGCAAACAACAAGGATTATCTTGGTTACAGTGACAAACCAGATAATCTGCACGTTTCTGCAGCAAAGGTTTAATAGATCTGATTTGTGAAAGTTAAAATTCCTGCTAATCTTTCCTGTCACTGTCGAGGGCTGGGAGTTGTCACCTATTCAGTGAGTTCTGTGGAGTAGGGAGACTGATGTACAATAGGTAAAAGTTATCAGCACAAACATCAGAATAAAATGATCATTTGGAACAAAATTTCAAAAGGAATTAGAAAATCAGCCATGCTTTCTAAGATGACTTTTCAGTTCTGTCACTTTGCTGTTAGTTAAGTGTAAGTTAATCCAAACTATATATACTATGTAGTTAAAGAATGCCTTCAGACTACAGGATATTTCTATTAAATAGTATGGGTTTTGTTTCATTGTAAAAAAGCAAGAAAACCTTGCTATATAAGCTACAACCCACTGTCTGAGATGAGCCACAAGCTCTGGACCTATCCTTTCTTTAAGAAAATCCGATGTCATCCCAGGTCTACCTCCATTCTCCTGCTGTCTATCTTCAACCTCCATCAGACTCCTGAACCATACAGGTAAGCTGCCTTCTGTTACCCATCTTCCCTGCTGGCTGAGTCCTCTGGGACAAGCTAAGCTGACCTGAGCAGCCTGCCATCCCAGGGGAACTTCCATTCTCAAAATCCTTCTTCTCCACCCACATCAGATTCCTGAACCAAATGAGTAAGCTTCCCTTCACCCACTCAACCTCCTGTTCTCTGAGCCCTCTTGGCCAAGTCAAACTGCCCAGAGCAGCCTGTCATCCTAAGGGAACATCTATTCTCCTGCCATCTCTGCCCACCTTCATTAGACCTGAGGCTCCTGAACATACCAAACAGCAGATCTGAAACCGTACAGCCCAAGGATATCCATCAGAGGCCTGTCACACCAGGATCATCAATGTTTAGCTCCCTCACAATACCTATTACAACAAGAACATCCAGGGATGAGAACCATCCATGTAGCAAAAGGCCCTCAAAAGAACATAATCAACAAGAGCCAGGGCAATATGACACCTCCAAACCCCAACTACCCAACTACAGCAAGGATATCCTAACACAACCAAAACACAGAAACATCACTGTAAATCCAACCTTATAAAAATAATAGAAGCCTTTAAAAAGAAAATGAACAAATCCAAAGAAACACAGGAAAATAACAATCAAACAGATAGAGGTCTTTAAAGAGGAAACAAATAAATCCCTTAAGGACATAGAGGAAAATACAATTGAACAGGTGAGGGAAATAAATAAAACCATGCAAGACCCAAAAGTGTGAATAGAAGCAATAAAGAAAACATAAAGTCAGGAAATTCTGGGGATGGAAAACCTACAGAAGAGAACAGGAACACTAGATACAAGCATCACAAACAGAATAGAGGAAATGGAAGAGAGAATCTCAGGCATAGAAGATACAATAGAAGAAATTGATACATCAGTCCAAGAAAGTGTTAAATCCAAAAATTCTGGACACAAAATATCTAGGAAATCTCAGATAGCACGAAAAAAACTAACCTAAAAATAGTAGGAATAGAAGAACATGAAGAGTCCCAGTTACAAGGCACAGAAAATATTTCAGACAAAATCGTACAAGAAAATTTTCACAACATAAAGAAAGAGACCCCTTATAAAACATACGAGAAGTTTATAAAACACCAACTAGGGCTGGAGAGATGGCTCAGTGGTTAAGAGCACTAACTGCTCTTCCAGAGGTCCTGAGTTCACTTCCCAGCAACCACATGGTGGCTCACAACCATTTGTTATGGGATCTGATGCCCTCTTCTGGTCTGTCTGAAGGCAGTGTGACAGTGTACTCACATACATACAATAAATTAATAAATCTTTTTAAAAAAAACCAACTACATTGGAACAGAAAAGAAAATCTGTCAATCATTAAATAATCAAAACAAAAAAATTTACAGAAGAAAGATAGCATTTTGAAAGCCGTAAGGGGAAAAGACCAAGTAACATACAAAGGCAGACCTATCAGAATTATACCTGACTTCTCAACAGAGACTCTAATAGCAAGATGGGCCTGGAGAGATATCCTGCAACTTCCAGAAAACCACAGCAAAACTCTTAATCACCATGAAGAGAAAAAACAAGACATTTCAAGACAGTATCTAGCCACAAATTCAGCCCTATAGAATATACTAAAATGAAAACTCCAACCCAAGAACAATAACTACATCCAAAAAATCCCCACATGAAATAAGTAATTCCCTACCACCACCAAAACAAAGGACACACACACACACACACACACACACACACACACACACACACACACCATTACCAACAACAACAACAACATCAAAATAACAGGAAATAACAATCACTGGTCACTCCTGTCTCTCAACATCAATGACCTCAATTCCCCAGTGAAGATACGAGCTAACAGAATGGATTAAAAAACAGGATCCATTGTCATGCTGAATACAAGAAACATACCTTAATTATAAAATAGACAATACCTCAGAGTAAAGGGCTGGAAAAAAATTTTTACAAGCAAATGGACCCAAGAAGCAACTGGAGTAGCCATCCTAATATCTAATAAAATTGACTTGCAAACAAAATTAATCAGAAGAAACAAGCATACTCATTAAAGGAAATATCTACCAAGATGATATCTCAATTCTAAACATCTATGCCCCAAACATAAGGGCACCCACATTTGTAAAAGAAACATTGCTAAAGCTTATATCATATATCAAATTCTACACATTAGTAATAGGAAACCTCAACACCCCACTCTCACCAACTGACAGGACATCCAGTAAAAAACTAAACACAGAAAAAATGAAACTAATAGGCATTATAAATCAAATGGGCCTAACAAACATCTGTTGAATATTTCACCCAAACACAAAAGAATATACATTCTTCTCAGAACCTCATTAATCCTTCTCCAACATTTACCACATAGTCAGTCACAAACCAAGTCTCAAAAGATAGAAGAAATAATTTTTGCATCTTTCTAGATTTGTATCTTTCTTATAACCTTCTAGAATTTGATGAAAATGAAGGCACAACATAATGAAATTTATGGGACACAATGAAAGCAGTGCTAGGAGGAAAGTTCATATCACTAAGCATCTCTATAAATATATTACAAAATTCTCATATGAGCAATTTAAAAGTACACCTGAAAGCTTTAGAAAAGAAGTAAGCACACTAAAGAGGAATAGAAGTCAGGAAATAATCAAAATCAAGCCTGAAATCGATCAGTTGGGAACAAAGAAAACAACACAATGAATCAACAAAAACAAGAGCTGGTTCTTTGAGAAAATCAACAAAATAGAAAAACCCTTAGCCAAACTAACCAAAAGACAGAGAAACATTGTCCAAATAAAAAAACTCTGTAAAAAAAGGGAAACAGAACAACTGACACTGAGGAAATTCAAAGACTCATTAGGTGTTTCTTCAAAACCCTGTACTCCACAAAATTGGAAAAGCTTAACAAAATGGATTTTCTAGACAGATACCATATATCAAAATTAAATCATGATCAGTTAAACTATTTAAACAAACCCATAACCCTTAAAGAAATAGGGGAACAAATTAAAAGTCTCTGAAACAAAAAAAGCCCAGGGCCAGTTGGTTTTAGTGCAGAATTCTACAAGACTTGCAAAGAAGAGCTAACTCCAATACTACTCAAACTATTCCACAAAATAGAAACACAAGGTACACTTCCAAGCTCATTCTATGAGGCTACAGTAACCCTGACACCTAAACCACAGAAAGACTTAAGAAAGAGAACTTCAGACCAATTCTCTTTATGGGCATTGATGCAAAAATACTCAATAAAATACAAATTTAATGCAGGAACACATTAAAGACATCGTCCATCACGATCAAGGAGGCTTCATCCGAGGGATGCAAGGATAGTTTCTGAAGAAATTGAAGATGATCTCAGAAAATAAAAAGATCTCCCATGTTCATGGATTGGCAGAATTAATATAGTAAAAATTGTCATCTTGTTTAAAGCAATCTACAGATTCAATGCAATCCCCATCAAAATTCTAACCCAACTCTTCATAGAGTTAGAAAGAGCAATTCGCAAATTTGGTTGAAATAACAAAAAAAACAGAATACAAAAATTATTCTCAATAATGAAAGAACTGGGGCATCACCATCCTTGACCTCAAGCTGTATTACAGAGCAATAGTGAGATATATAGATGATATAGATATAGATATAGATAGATAGAGATATATAGATATAGATATAGATAGAGATAGAGATAGAGATAGAGATAGAGATAGATATAGATAGAGATAGAGATAGAGATAGAGATAGAGATAGAGATAGATAGATATACAGATATAGATAGATAGATAGATAGATAGATAGATAGATAGATAGATAGATAGATAGAGAGATATGGTATTGGTACAGAAACAGGCAAGTAGATAAATGGAATAAAAGACCCAGAAATAAAGCCAAACAGCTATGGTCACTTGATCTTTGACAAAGCAGCTAAAAATCATCCAATGGAAAAAACAGCATTTTCAACAAATGGTACTGTTTCAACTGAAGGTCAGAATGTAAATCAATCCATTCTTATCTTCTTGTACAAAGTGCAAGTCCATGTGCATCAAGGTCCTCCACAAAAGAAAGATACACAGAAACTAATACAAGAGAAAGTGGGGAAGATCCTCAAACACATAGCCATAGGGGGAAAATTCCTGAACAGAACACCAATGGCTTAGGCTCTAAGATCATGAATCAACAAATGGGACCTCATAAAATTGCAAAGTTTCTGCCATTAGGACAAAACAGCAAACAACAGATTGGGAAAAGGTCTTTATTAATCCTACATCTGTTAGAGGGCTAATATCCAAAATATACAAAGAACTCAAGAAGTTAGACTCCAGAGAGCCAAATCACCCTATTAAATATGGGGTACAGAGATAAAGAATTCTCAACTGAGGAATATCTAATGGCTAAGAAATACCTAAAGATTTTGTTAATTTGGACACACTCTCTGGATCCTCTCGTTAGTCTGGCTAAGGGTTTATCTATCTTGATTTTCTCAAAGAACCAACTTTTGGTTCTGTTGATTCTTTCTATGGTCCTTTTTGTTTCTACTTGGTTGATTTCAGCTCTGAGTTTGATTATTTCCTGCCTTCTAGTCCTCCTGGGTGTATTTGCTTCTTTTTGCTCTAGAGCTTTTAGGTGTGCTGTCAAGCTGCTGACATATGCTCTCTCCTGTTTCTTTCTGCAGGCACTCAGCGCTATGAGTTTTCCTCTTAGCACAGCTTTCATTGTGTCCCATAAGTTTGGGTATGTTGTACCTTCATTTTCATTAAATTCTAAAATGTGTTTAATTTCTTTCTTTATTTCTTCCTTGACTAGGTTATCATTGAGTAGAGCATTGTTCAATTTCCACGTATATGTGGGCATTCTTCCCTTATTGTTATTGAAGACCAGTTTTAGGCCGTGGTGGTCTGATAGCACGCATGGGATTATTTCTATCTTTCTGTACCTGTTGAGGCCCGTTTTTTGACCAACTATATGGTCAATCTTGGAGAAAGTACCATGAGGAGCTGAGAAGAAGGTATATCCTTTTGCTTTAGGATAGAATGTTCTATAAATATCCGTTAAGTCCATTTGGCTCATGACTTCTCTTAGTCTGTCTACGTCTCTGTTTAATTTCTGTTTCCATGATCTGTCCATTGATGAGAATGGGGTGTTGAAATCTCCCACTATTATTGTGTGAGGTGCAATGTGTGTTTTGAGCTTTAGTAAGGTTTCTTTTACGTATGTAGGTGACCTTGTATTTGGGGCATAGATATTTAGGATTGAGAGTTCATCTTGGTGGATTTTTCCTTTGATGAATATGAAGTGTCCTTCCTTATCTTTTTTGATGACTTTTAATTGAAAATTGATTTTATTTGATATTAGAATGGCTACTCCAGCTTGCTTCTTCTGACAATTTGCTTGGAAAGTTGTTTTCCAGCCTTTCACTTTGAGGTAGTGTCTGTCTTTGTCTCTGAGGTGTGTTTCCTGTAGGCAGCAGAATGCAGGGTCCTCGTTGCGTATCCAGTTTGTTAATCTATGTCTTTTTATTGGGGAGTTGAGGCCATTGATGTTGAGAGATATTAAGGAATAGTGATTATTGCTTCTCGTTATATTCATATTTGGATGTGAGGTTATGTTTGTGTGCTTTCACTCTCTTTGTTTTATTGCCAAGACGATTAGTTTCTTGCTTCTTCTAGGGTTTAGCTTGCCTCCTTATGTTGGACTTTACCACTTATTATCCTTTGTAGTGCTGGATTTGTAGAAAGATATTGTGTAAATTTGGTTTTGTCATGGAATATCTTGGTTTCTCCATCTATGTTAATTGAGAGTTTTGCAGGATACAGTAACCTGGGATGGCATTTGTGTTCTCTTAGGGTCTGTATGACATCAGTCCAGGATCTTCTGGCCTTCATAGTTTCTGGCGAGAAGTCTGGTGTGATTCTGATAGGTCTGCCTTTATATGTTACTTGACCTTTTCCCCTTACTGCTTTTAATATTCTTTCTTTATTTTGTGCGTTTGGTGTTTTGACTATTATGTGACGGGAGGTGTTTCTTTTCTGGTCCAATCTATTAGGAGTTCTGTAGGCTTCTTGTATGCCTATGGGTATCTCTTTTTTTTAGGTTAGGGAAGTTTTCTTCTATGATTTTGTTGAAGATATTTACTGGTCCTTTGAGCTGGGAGTCTTCACTCTCTTCTATACCTATTATCCTTAGGTGTGATCTTCTCATTGAGTCCTGGATTTCCTGTATGTTTTGGACCAGTAGCTTTTTCCGCTTTACATTATCTTTGACAGTTGAGTCAATGATTTCTATGGAATCTTCTGCTCCTGAGATTCTCTCTTCCATCTCTTGTATTCTATTGGTGAAGCTCGTATCTACAGCTCCTTGTCTCTTCTTTTGGTTTTCTATATCCAGGGTTGTTTCCATGTGTTCTTTCTTGATTGCTTCTATTTCCATTTTTAATTCCTTCAACTGTTTGATTGTGTTTTCCTGGAATTCTTTCAGGGATTTTTGCGATTCCTCTCTGTAGGCTTCTACTTGTTTATTAATGTTTTCCTGTGTTTCTCTAAGGGAGTTCTTCACGTCTTTCTTGAAGTCCTCCAGCATCATGATCAAATATGATTTTGAAACTAGATCTTGCTTTTCTGGTGTGTTTGGATATTCCATGTTTATTTTGGTGGGAGAATTGGGCTCCGATGATGGCATGTAGTCTTGGTTTCTGTTGCTTGGGTTCCTGCGCTTGCCTCTCGCCATCAGATTATCTCTAGTGTTACTTTGTTCTGCTATTTCTGACAGTGGCTAGACTGTCCTATAAGCCTGTGTGTCAGGAGTACTGTAGACCTGTTTTCCTGTTTTCTTTCAGCCAGTTATGGGGACAGAGTGTTGGAGGTTCCTCAGAAAATTGGACATTGAACTGCCTGAGGATCCAGCTATACCTCTCTTAGGCATATACCCAAAAGATGCCCCAACATATAAAAAAGACACATCCTCCACTATGTTCATCGCAGCCTTATTTATAATAGCCAGAAGCTGGAAAGAACCCAGATGCCCTTCAACAGAGGAATGGATACAGAAAGTGTGGTACATCTACACAATGGAATATTACTCAGCTATCAAAAACAACAGCTTTATGAAATTCGTAGGCAAATGGTTGGAACTGGAAAATATCATCCTGAGTGAGCTAACCCAATCACAGAAAGACATACATGGTATGCACTCACTGATAAGTGGCTATTAGCCCAAATGCTTGAATTACCCTAGATGCCTAGAACAAATGAAACTCAAAACGGATGATCAAAATGTGAATGCTTCATTCCTTCTCTAAAAGGGGAACAAGAATACCCTTGGCAGGGAAGAGAGAGGCAAAGATTAAAACAGAGACTGAAGGAACACCCATTCAGAGCCTGCCCCACATGTGGCCCATACATATACAGCCACCCAATTAGACAAGATGGATGAAGCAAAGAAGTGCAGACCGACAGGAGCTGGATGTAGATCGCTCCTGAGAGACACAGCCAGAATACAGCAAATACAGAGGCGAATGCCAGCAGCAAACCACTGAACTGAGAATAGGACCCCCGTTGAAGGAATCAGAGAAAGAACTGGAAGAGCTTGAAGGGGCTCGAGACCCCATATGTACAACAATGCCAAGCAACCAGAGCTTCCAGGGACTAAGCCACTACCTAAAGACTATACATGGACTGACCCTGGACTCTGACCTCATAGGTAGCAATGAATATCCTAGTAAGAGCACCAGTGGAAGGGGAAGCCCTGGGTCCTGCTAAGACTGAACCCCCAGTGAACTAGACTGTTGGGGGGAGGGCGGCAATGGGGGGAGGGTCGGGAGGGGAACACCCATAAGGAAGGGGAGGGGGAAGGGGGATGTTTGCCCGGAAACCAAAGAATTATTATTAAGTATTAAATAAATTAAAAAAAAAGAAATACCTAAAGAAATGTTAAACATCCTTACTCACAAGTGAAATGCAGATCAAAACAACCCTGAAATTACACCTCACAAAAGTCATAATGGTTAAGAGCAAAAATTCAGGTGACAACAGATGCTAGTGTGGATGTGGAGAAAGGAACACACCTCCATTGTTGGTGGGATTGCAAGCTGGTACAACCATTCTGGAAATCAGTCTGGAGGTTCCTCAGAAAATTGGGCATAGTGTTACCTGAGCTGGATATACTCAGCTATACCACTTCTGAGCATATACCCAAAAGATCCTCCAATATATAGCAAGGAAATATGCCCCACTATGTCCATAGCAGCTTTATTTTTAATAGCTAGAAGCTGGAAAGAACCCAAATGCCCTTCAACAGAGGAATAGACACAGAAAATGTGGTATATTTACACAATGGAGTACTACTCAGCTATTAAAAACAATGACTTCATGAAATTATTAGGCAAATGGATAGAACTAGAAAATTTCATCCTGAGTGAGGTAACCCAGTCACAAAAGAACACATTTGGTATGCACTCACTGATAAGTGGATATTAGCTCAAAAGTTTGGAATACCCAAGATATAATTCACAGACCATATGAATCTCAAGAAGAAGGAAGACCAAAGTGTTGACCTTTCAGTCTTTAGAAAGGAGAACAAAATACTCACAGGAGGAAATACAGAAACAAAGAGTGGAGCAGAGACAGAAGGAAAATTCATCCAGAGACTGCTCCACCTGGAGATCCATCCCATATGCAGCCACAAAACCAAGTTACTATTGCTGATGCCGAGAAGTGCTTGCTGATAGGAACCTGATATGGATGTCTTCTGAGAGGCTCTGCCAGAGCCTTACTGATACAGATGAGGGTGCTTGCAGCTAACCATTGGACTGAGTACATGGACCCCAATGGAAGAGTTAAAGAAAGGACTGAAGGAGCTGAAGGGGTTTGCAACCACATAGGAAGATCAGTATCAACCAACCAGCCCCCCAAAAGCTCCCACAGACTAAACTACCAACCAAAGAGTACACATTGAGGGATCCATGGCTCCAGCCACATATGTAGCAGAGGGTGGCATTGTCTGGCATCGATATTAGTAGAAGCCTTTGGCCCTGTGAAGGCTCATTTCCCCAGTGTAGGGAAATGCCAGGGTGGTGAGGTGGGAGTGGGTGTGTGTGAGGGGTAGCATCCTTATAGAAGCAGGGGAAAGGAATGGGAGGGGGAGAAACTGGGAAAGGGGATAATATTTTAAATGTAAATACATAAAATATTCAATTATGAAGAAGGAAAGCTAATAAAGAGCAATAGAAAGATTTTATTAAAACAAAACTAATTTAAGTAACAGTTACTTAAATATTAAAATATATTTGCATTATTTCAAAGTAGGGGATTAGGTATTATATCTTATTATTAGCTTGTCATTTGCTGATTTATTTCCTTTCTCCATTATGGGAGCAGTTGGATTTATTAAATAACTTTTTGCTATGTTTTATAAAAAATAAAATGTATAATGTTTTCAATATCAAAAAAGGAAAGTGGGGTATATAACTAAAAAGAAAAGTCTCAAAAAAGGAATCTCAAATAGTTGAGACACACTTAAAGAAATGTTCAAAGTCCTTAGTCATTCAGAAAATGCAAATCAAAACAACTTTGAGGTTATATCTTTCACCCATCAGTATGACTAATATCAAAACTCAAGAGATAACACATACTGATGAAGTTGTGGAGGAGTCAAGGGAACACTTCTACATTTTTTGTAGGGAGTGTGAACTTGTACAACTACTTTGGAAATCAATTTGGTGTTTTCTCAGAAAAGTGGGAATACTTTTATCTCAAGACCTACCTATACCACTTCTAGGCGTATACCCAAAAGATGCTCCAACAGCTCACAAAGACACATGCTCATCTATACTCATGGTAGCCTTATTTGTAATAGCCAGAAATTGGAAACAACCTAGATGTCCCTCAACTGAAGAATGGGTAAAGAAAATATAGTACATCTGCACAATGCAATGCTACTCAGTTTTTAAAAACCAAGACATCATGAATTTTGCAGGCAAATGGACAGAACTTGAGAATATCATCCTGAGTGAGGTAATCCAGTACCAAAAGGACATGTGTGGTGTACTTATAAGTGTACATTAGCCATAAAATACAGGTGCCATGTTACATTCCACAGACCTAAAAAAAAGAACCTAAACAATAGTGGAGATCCAATTGAGGAAGCTTAAATCTCACTTAGAAGGAGGAATAAAATAGTCACTAGAGGCAGATGGAGAAAGGGAACAGGGAGGGAGGGGGTAGGTAGAAGAATGGGGGATTCAGGATCCGGTATGAAGAAGGACAGGAGAAATGCCTGGATGGCCATGAAAATGAATGGAAATTGATCTGAAATTGATGGGAGTGAGGAGGTGTGGAGCATCTCCAGGATGAGACAGGACCTGGGATGTGCCCAAGATCAATGGGGATGACCTTAACCATGACTCACTACTGTAAAGGCCTTCTTCTGTAGACAGAAAAGAACACCAGTGGAGCAATAGAGGCACCAATGCACCCACAAAAGGTTCAGCCCAAATTTTATCCTGTCTAAAAGTAGTGTAGACACAAGGGAGAGAGCAGACTGAGAAAATGGACAACCCATAACTGGCCCAACTTGAGATATATCCCATGGGCAATAACCAGTTCCTAACAATATTAACGATGCTCTGTTATGCTTGCAGAGAGGAGCATGACGCCCTCTGAGAGGCTCCATCCAGAGTTGACTCAGTCAGATACAGACACCCAAAACCAGACAATGGGTGGAGTTTGGGGATTCTTATGGAAGAATAGAAGGAAGGATTGTGAGTCCTGAAGGGCATAGGAACTGTACAGGAAGGCCAACAGGTCAACTAACCTGGGGTTTTCAAAGTCTGAACCACCAACCAAAGAACATATACAAGCTGGACCTAGGCCTCTATGCACATGTGTAGTAGATGTGCAACTTTGTCTTCATGTGGATCCTGAACAACTGGGGCCGGGGGGTGGGTTGGCAGCCTGGTGATTCTTCTTGTTTGGTTCTTCTTCAGGCAGTGGAGAGGGAAGATCATCGGCAGGAGTCAGACTTCATCTTATAAGATGTTTAGGGCTGCTTTATAATAATAAAATATTATCTGACGTAAGTCTAAGTCACTTTCCTGTGGTAGCTGACCCGCCTGTTTGAGTTCCTCTGAGGCCAGAAACTGTTTAGCACCTCATCATAAAATAGCAGGGTATTATGTGAAAGGTTTTATTGCTAGTGCACCCTTTTTTTTTTTTTTTTTTTTTTTTTTTTTGCTGAGTCAGTCAGATGCCTCTCTGGCTAAACTGGTTAATTCTTTGTAAATCAAATTGGAAGGAAAGGAAAAGAATTAAGATGCTTTGTACATGCAAACATGCAAGGGCAAATATGCATTCAAACATTCATATATGCACACTCTGAATGGTCCCACCTCTGTCAGTCACAATGAACTCCAGAAATATTTATGATATATAGATTTAGATATAGATGTAGATGTAGATATATAGATATATATTAGATATATAAGTATATAGATAAGATATAGATATACACATACATACCTACACACAAACATATAGGCAAACAGACATACACATTTGGATGCATGGATGGATGGATGGATAGATGGATGGATGGATGGATGGATGGATGGATGGATGGATGGAGCAAAGTTTCCCAAGCCAAACCATTCAAGCAACAACTTTATTTCCTTTCTCTGGTCTTTTTATGCCTTCATAGACAAAAGGTTCTTTAGAAAATTACCTCAGGAGTTCTCTGCACCCAAATCCCATGGGAGGGAGAGCTAAACCTTCAGAGGGGCAGACACGCCTGGGAAGCCAGAAGAGACTACACTCTGCCCACATTTCTGACTCCAGAGGAAAACACCTAATGCCATCTGGGACACCAGTGCACAGGGGCTCCCAGAAAAGGCGGCGCAGGCCCTCCTAGTTGCGGCCCTCACAGAGAGCTCAAAAGCAACCACCCATGAGCAAACTTGAGCCGCAAGACCACAGGTAAGACCAACCTTTCTGCTCCAAGCGACCTGCCTGGTCGACTCAGGACACAGGCCCACAGGAACAGCTGAAGACCAGTAGACAGGAAAGACTACACGCCTGAAAGCAGAATACTCTGTTCCCATAACTGGCTGAAAGAAAACAGGAAAACAGGTTTACAGCTCCTGACACACAGGCCTATAGGACCGTCTACCCACTGTCAGAAATAGCAGAACAAAGTAATACCACAGACAATTTGATGGCAAGAGGCAAGCGCAGGAAACCAAGCAACAGAAACCAAGACTACATGGCATTATCGGAGTCCAATTCTCCCATCACAGCAAACACTAAATATCCAAACAAACCAGGAAAGCAAGATAAGATTAAAAATCATATTTGATCATGATGCTGGAGGACTTCAAGAAACACATGAAGAACTCCCTTAGAAAAACGCAGGGAAACATAAATAAGCAAGTAGAAGCCTATAAAGAGGAATCACAAAAATCCCTGAAAGAATTACACGAAAACACAATCAAACAGGTGAAGGAATTAAAAATGGAAATAGAAGCAATGAAGAAAGAACACAGGGACACAACCCTGGATATAGAAAACCAAAGGAAGAGACAAGAGGCCATAGATACAAGCACCACCAACAGAATACAAGAGATAGAAGAGAGATTCTCAGAAGCAGAAGATTTCATTGAAATCATCGACACAACGGCCAAAGATAATATAAAACAGAAAAAGCTACTGGTCCAAAACATACAGGAAATCCAGGACTTAGTGAGAAGATCACACCTAAGGATAATAGGTATAGAAGAGAGTGAAGACTCCGAGCTCAAAGGACCAGTAAATATCTTCAACAAAATCATAGTAGAAAACTTCCCTAACCTAAAAAAGAGATGTCCATAAACATACAAGAAACCTACAGAACTCCAAATAAACTGGACCAAAAAAGAAACTCCTCCCATCACATAATAGTCAAAACACCAAATGCACAAAATAAAGAAAGAATATTAAGAGCAGTAAGGGAAAAAGGTCAAGTAACATATAAAGGCAGACCTATCAGAATCACACCAGTCTTCTCGCCAGAGACTGTGAAAGCCAGAAGATCCTGAACAGATGTCATACAGACCCAAAGAGAACACAAATGCCATCCCAGGTTACAGTATCCTGCAAAACTCTCAATTAAAATAGATGGAGAAACCAAGATATTCCATGACAAAACCAAATTTACACAATATCTTTCTACAAATCCAGCCCTACAAAGGATAATAAATGGTAAAGCCCAACATAAGGAGGCAAGCTACACCCCAGAAGAAGCAAGAAACTAATCGTCTTGGCAAAAAAACAAAGAGAAGAAAAGCACACAAACATAATCTCACATCCAAATAGGAATATAACAGGAAGCAATAATCACTATTCCTTAATATCTCTCAACATCAATGGTCTCGACTCCCAAATAAAACGACATAGATTAACAAACTGGATACACAATGAGGACCCTGCATTCTGCTGCCTACAGGAAACACACCCCAGAGACAAGGACAGACACTACCTCAGAGTGAAAGACTGGAAAACAATTTCCCAAGCAAATGGTCTAAAGAAGCAAGCTGGAGTCGCCATTCTAATATCAAATAAAATCAATTTTCAACTAAAAGTCATCAAAAAAGATAAAGGAAGATACTTCATATTCATCATAGGAAAAATCCACCAATCTTAAATATCTATGCTCCAAATACAAGGGCACCTACATACGTAAAAGAAACCTTATTAAAGCTCAAAACACACATTGCACCTCACACAATAATAGTGGGAGATTTCAACACCCCACTCTCATCAATGGACAGATCATGGAAACAGAAATTAAACAGTGACGTAGACAGACTAAGAGAAGTCATGAACCAAATGGACTTAACAGATATTTATGGAACATTCTATCCTAAAGCAAAAGTATATACATTCTTCTCAGAACCTCATGGTACTTTCTCCAAAATTGACCATATAATTGGTCAATAAACAGGCCTCAACAGATACAGAAAGATAGAAATAATCCTATCAGACCACCACTGGCTAAAGCTGGTCTTCAATAACAATAAGGGAAGAATGCCCACATATACATGGAAGTTGAACAATGCTCTACTCAATGATAACCTGGTCAAGGAAGAAATAAAGAAAGAAATTAAAGACTTTTTAGAATTTAATGAAAATGAAAATACAACATACCCAAACTCATGGGACACAATGGAGGCTGTGCTAAGAGGAAAAGTCATAACTCTCAGTGCCTGCAGAAAGAAACAGGAGAGAGCATATGTCACCAGCTTGACAGCACACCTAAAAGCTCTAGAACAAAAAGAAGCAAATACACCCAGGAGGAGTAGAAGGCAGGAAATAATCAAACTCAGAGCTGAAATCAAACAAGTAGAAACAAAAAGGACCATAGAAAGAATCATGAGAACCAACAGTTGGTTCTTTGAGCAAATCAACAAGATAGGTAAACCCTTAGCCAGACTAACAAGAGGACACAGAGAGTGTGTCCAAATTAACAAAATCAGAAATGAAAAGGGAGACATAACTACAGAATCAGAGGAAATTCAAAAAATCATCAGATCCTACTACAAAAGCCTATATTCAAGAAAACTTGAAAATCTGCAGGAAATGGACAATTTCCTAGACAGATACCAGGTACCAAAGTTAAATCAGGAAAAGATAAACCATTTAAACAAACCCATAACTCCAGCAAAATAGAATCAGTCATTAAAGGTCTCCCAACCAAAAAGAGCCCAGGTCCAGATGGGTTTAGTACAGAATTCTATCAGACCTTCATAGAAGACCTCATACCAATACTATCCAAACTATTCCACAAAATTGAAACAGACGAAGCACTACCGAATTCCTTCTATGAAGCCACAATTACTCTTATACCTAAACCACACAAAGACCCAACGAAGAAAGAGAACTTCAGACCAATTTCCCTTATGAATATTGACGCAAAAATACTCAATAAAATTCTGGCAAACCGAATCCAAGAGCACATCAAAACAGTCATCCACCATGACCAAGTAGGCTTCATCCCAGGAATGCAGGGATGGTACAATATGGAAAACCATCAACGTAATCCACTATTTAACAAACTGAAAGATAAAAACCACATGATCATTTCATTAGATGCTGAGAAAGCATTTGACAAAATTCAACCACCCCTTCATGATAAAAGTCCTGGAAAGAATAGGAATTCAAGGCCCATACCTAAACATAGTAAAAGCCATATACAGCAAACCAGTTGCTAACATTAAACTAAATGGAGAGAAACTTGAAGCAATCCCACTAAAATCAGGGACTAGACAAGGCTGCCCACACTCTCCCTACTTATTCAATATAGTTCTTAAAGTTCTAGCCAGAGCAATCAGACAACAAAAGGAGATCAAGGGGATACAGATTGGAAAAGAAGAAGTCAAAATATCACTATTTGCAGATGATATGATAGTATATTTAAGTGATCCCAAAAGTTCCACCAGAGAACTACTAAAGCTGATAAACACCTTCAGCAAAGTGGCTGGGTATAAAATTAACTCAAGTGGGGCTGGGGATTTAGCTCAGTGGTAGAGCGCTTACCTAGGAAGCGCAAGGCCCTGGGTTCGGTCCCCAGCTCCGAAAAAAAAGAACAAAAAAAAAAAAAAATTAACTCAAGTAAATCAGTAGCCTTCTGCTACACAAAAGAGAAACAAGCCGAGAAAGAAATTAGGGAAACGACACCCTTCATAATAGACCCAAATAATATAAAGTACCTCGGTGTGACTTTAACCAAGCAAGTAAAAGATCTGTACAATAAGAACTTCAAGCCTCTGAAGAAAGAAACTGGAGAAGACCTCAGAAGATGGAAAGATCTCACGTGGTCATCAATTGGCAGGATTAATATAGTAAAAATGGCCATTTTACCAAAAGCGATCTACAGATTCAATGCAGTCCCCATCAAAATACCAATCCAATTCTTCAAAGAGTTAGACAGAACAATTTGCAAATTCATCTGGAATAACAAAAAGCCCAGGATAGCTAAAACTATCCTCAACAATAAAAGGACTTCAGGGGGAATCACTATCCCTGAACTCAAGCAGTATTACAGAGCAATAGTGATAAAAAAAACTGCATGGTATTGGTACAGAGACAGACAGATAGACCAGTGGAATAGAAGACCCAGAAATGAACCCACACACTTATCTATGGTCACTTGATTTTTGACAAAGGAGCCAAAACCATCCAATGGAAAAAAGATAGCATTTTCAGCAAATGGTGCTGGTTCAACTGGAGGTCAGCATGTAGAAGAATGCATATCGATCCATGCTTATGACTCTGTACAAATCTTAAGTCCAAGTGGATCAAGGACCTCCACATCAAACCAGACACACTCAAACTAATAGAAGAAAACGTGGGGAAGCATCTCGAACACATGGGCACTGGAGAAAATTTCCTGAACAAAACACCAATGGCTTATACTCTAAGATCAAGAATCGACAAATGGGATCTCAAAAAAAAAAAAAAAAAACTGCAAAGGTTCTGTAAGGGAAAGGACACTGTGGTTAGGACAAAATGGCAACCAACAGATTGGGAAAAGATCTTTACCAATCCTACAACAAATAAAGGGCTTATATCCAAAATATACAAAGAACTCAAGAAGTTAGACCGCAGGGAAACAAATAATCCTATTAAAAAATGGGGTTCAGAGCTAAACAAAGAATTCACAGCTGAGGAATGCCGAATGTCTGAGAAACACCTAAAGAAATGTTCAACATCTTTAGTCATAAGGGAAATGCAAATCAAAACAACCCTGAGATTTCACCTCACACCAGTGAGAATGGCTAAGATCAAAAACTCAGGTGACAGCAAATGCTGGCGAGGATGTGGAGAAAGAGGAACACTCCTCCGTTGTTGGTGGGCTTGCAGACTGGTACTGGAATATTGCGACTGTGGTTCTTGCCTTTGGAAGCAAATCTATCATAGATTTTAATCTAAGGCAGAACCATCTCAGGCAGATCAACTGCTAGTTTTTAGCTTCCAGTCATGGGCTCCTGACATTGAAAGGAGAAGGGGAAAGGCAGAGGATTGTGGGAAGGGTGACCAGGAGAAGGGAAGAGAGTGGAGTATAAAGTGAATAAGTAAAACAAAGTAAATTAAATTTTTTAAAAAGGAAAAAGAAACTCTGCCTACTACTGCATTAGTCCATCCTGAAAAGCCCTCATGAAAATATGTGCAAGTTCCTGCTTTTGCTGAGGGCCATCCTCCCCACCACACATGGAAACTCCTTACCCAGACTGCCAAATAATCCACCTCCTCCATGGTAGAATATGATGCCTCGCCGGAGTTTTGAAGACACTTTTTTGGGCTTGAACAGCCTCACAGGCACTGTCCCAAAACGCGTGTCAGTCACTAACATATTAGGATCCTTCTTTATTATTATTACTAGGTCTTGGATAAACAGTAAAAATGCAGGCGTGGAACAAATTCTCAGTTTCTCTAGTATGGTTCCCTGTAGAAAGTTCAAAGAAAAGACAGAAAGTTGAGGCATAAGAGAGAGTGAGGTGAGTGTGTTGTTGCTGAAGCCACTTAGAATCACTCAGGTGTGTTTACCATTTCTCACCTGCTTCATACATGTGTAAAGAGGTCAAGAGGACATCAATGGCTATTAATTCTTTTCAGATAGGAGAGAGTGTTCAAACTTTTTTCTCTATAGATCCTGAGTGAATAACATGTTGCCGTGATTGAAGTGCTAGCCTCCACCAAAATTCACATTCAAATTCCATTGCTAGTGCCAGTGTTAAGAAGTGGGAAATGGGCGGGTTGGGGATTTAGCTCAGTGGTAGAGCGCTTGCCTAGGAAGCTCAAGGCCCTGGGTTCAGTCCCCAGCTCTGAAAAAAAGAACCAAAAAAAAAAAAAAAAAAAAAAAAAGAAGTGGGAAATGGGGGCAGCACTGGGCGAGGGAACAGGCTCCGGTGGGATGGCAGACTCTTTCCAGTGCCTGCGTTGCTCTTCACCCTGGACATGTTCTCCACTGGACTGTGAGAGATGAACTAGGCTGGGGCAGGACCAGGAAGTCAAGAAAGGAAAGTGGCTGCAATTTCTGGCTGCATTTGGAAACCAGAATGATAGTGGAATAGGGTTGGATGATCTGGGGTCCAAGGCGAGGCTAGTTGCTTGGCCTGAGGGGGGAGATCTGCTTGTCATTCAAGCACTGAGGAATCTTTTACCCACTCCTAACAATTTCCTTTGGGTCTCCTTCCAGCTTGGACCTCAGGCACATGCAGAGGACACAGAGCGTGGACAACATCCAGTTTCTGCCTTTTCTCACCATGGATGTCACGTGAGAGCATTGTTGGCTGTGGTGGGAAAGGCTGAGGGAAATGCAAGAGAACCCTGAGGACCCACTGCAACCCCAGCCCCTTGGACCATAATCCTCCTTCCCTCACAGCAACCTGGGCTGGCTGAGTTATGGAGTCTTGAATGGAGACCGGACCCTCATCGTCAATACTGTGGGCGTAGTGCTTCAGACTCTTTATATCCTCGCATATCTGCACTACAGAACTCAGAAGGTAGAGGCCCTCCCTTGCACCCACCTCTGGCCCACACTGGTCCATGTTGGCAGAGCCTACAGTCTTATTTCCTGGAATACCAGAAGGATGGCATTACTTCCTTTTCCTAGAAGGCCGTTCTGCTTCTCCTTCCCATCAAGTCAACCCTTCAAAATGCACACAGAGCCACCCACCCTCTCCTTGTTCAAAAGGCTGGTGGCTTACCCAGCCCCATGGTGTCAGGGATACCCTGTGCTCTCCAACAGTGTGTGGAGAGAGGAATAAACTGCCTGATAGTTCCTTTAGGGTTAGGACCAGGGCTAACGGCCATTAGCTCTGCTTCCCCATTCAACCACACCAATATTCACTAATCCCTTATTGTATATGTATGTGAGGCTCACATGAAAAAGGGAGGGAGACCCTCAGTGTTGTGTCGATGAGACTTCCTTCAAGTAACTGACTGGTGAGAGACTGACACGAAGGCTGGGATAAAAGCTGATTTCCCCATTAGAGCACGGCCGAAGACAGGAAGAGGCGATTCTAGCAGACAGATCAGTGTTCTGGGTACACATGTAAGACGCCTCTCCCCTGCAGCATGCCGTGCTCCTCTAGACGGCAACCCTGCTGGCTGTCCTTCTCCTGGGTTATGGCTACTTTTGGCTCCTGGTGCCGAACCTTGAGACTCGGCTTCAGCAGCTAGGCCTCTTCTGCAGTGTCTTTACTATCAGCATGTACCTCTCCCCACTGGCCGACTTGGCCAAGATCATTCAGACTAAATCAACCCAGCATTTCTCCTTCTCACTGACCATTGCCACCTTTCTTTCCTCTGCCTCCTTGTCCATCTATGGGTTTCACCTCAAAGACCCATACATCATGGTGCCCAACCTTCCAGAAATCCTTAATGGCTTTGTCTGCCCCGTGCTTTTCTACAAGTATCCTCCAGAGGAAGACACGAAATACCGCCTTCTGTACCTTAGTGCCAACTTGATACCAAACAGAGCTCCTGCTTCCGCTGGTCCTTGTGACCAGTTCCATGGATGAAATGGTTGTGAGAAAAAGATGGCTTTGTAAATAAAGGGACCAAAGATCTTAGATCAGATGGGACTTATGGGATGAAATCACACTTTTAATAGAGATTATCTTTTTTCTTTGTGGAGGCTGTGGTGGTACCTGTAGAATGTGCCTTAAAATAACCATTCCCCAACCCTGGTGGAAATGATGTGGTATCCTCATATGTTAAGTTTTTTCTGAGGTGACTGTAATAAATATCTTCAATGTAGGCTGCCGAAGAGTTAAGTGTGCTGGATTTCCTGACTTGTGAACATTGGCATGCTTGCTTTTTGTACTAACATGTAACACAAGGTGGACCATTGCTGGTATCATTAATCAAGGCCTTCCCAAACTCCAATAAGTATAGCCATTGTCCCTTGGCTCAAGCTAAGTCAACTATTTTGAATTGGTCCCATCAAGCCCACATAGGTGAGTAAGTGGATAGAAACCCCCATGGAGGTGACTCAAAATGAGAGAACCAGATATTAAGGCAAGCGGTAAAACATTTTCATACCATTAGACCTTATCATGCAATTTTTTTAGCGTTTCAGTGTTCTCTTAGTTTCTGTATCTCAAAGCCAATTCCCATTCACCTGGGACAATCAACAGTAGACCCTGAGAATCATACCCTACGGGAAACTTCAGAGTCCTACTATTTGTCATGGGATGGTGATCCAGGACCATCTTTTATTGCCTTACTCATCCTCTGGAAAAAAAAACAAACAGAAAACAAAAAGTACCACACCATGACATAGATTGATAATTTCTTAGTGTTCTACGAATTTGGAAAAGCATCTAAATGGCACACAGGGGCACCTAAAGGCATGGGGATGGAGGATGAGAAACCAATTCCCACAGTGTACAAGGACCGGACACTATTGTAAAATACTTGGAATTTGCTATGGTCCAGTAAGAGAAGTATGATGCCTGAAAAAGTAATTGAGAAAATTCTACACCACCCAGTGTCTACAAATGTAGAAGAGTTGTAGCTAATCTTGGACTCCTGGGAGATTGGCAGGCTTTCACACTCCACCTTGCCATGCTGCCTACTCACTGTACAACTAACTTGATAAAGAGAGGAATGACATGGAATTGGAACAGACAGGCACAAAATACTTTTAATATTGCTGAGATCTTTTAGTTTGTGAAGTCTTAGATAACCATAGGACAGGCTAAAGAGCTGTGTACACCTGTACTCCAGGGTGGAGTACAGATGTGGATAAGGGATATAAGTGAGTCATGACAGTACATTGTAGAAAGCCTATGGGTTTCAAGGTGTAATGAAAATATGCCCATGTGGACACTTCCACTGGATTCTTGCAAGCATTTCTATCTAATCCTATATGTATGAAAGTCCCTTGAAGCATCTCACACAATTCAGGTGTATTAGCATCCACAGAGCCTAAACAGTGACAAGAGTGGTCATTTTACATACTACTGTGCCACACTGGGGTGAACACAAGCAGATTCAATGACATATCCCCCTACCAAACAGTCTGACTGGACCTATATAAATTCTTTTTTATTATTTACTTTTGTGTCTATGAGTGTTCTATCTGTGAGTATACCTACATGCCAGAGGAGGGCATCAGATCCTATTAGAGATGGTTGTGAGTCACCATATGGTTGCTGGGAATTGAACTCAGGGCCTCTGGAAGAGCAGTCAGTGCTCTTAACTCCTGAGCCATCTCTCCAGCCCATAAAATTTTAATAGACTATTAAGACAACAGTTCAAGATGTTAAGTACAAGAGGCAACCTGCTACAGGGGTGAAAAGGGCATTGACAGAGCTTACAGATTCTCTAAAGTAAAATCCCCAGGTTCCAGGGACGGGCTGCCTCCCTATAAGGTGTTGGCCAGGAAAGCACGTGAGGCCCATGAAACATAAAAGCTCTTACCACTGCTGTTGAATACATGCCAGACCTAGATAGTGAGACTATTGCTAAAAAGACCACATTGTCTGACTGTAGTATATAGAGAAATAAAGCTGGGGTGGAGGTGGAAGTTCTCTCTTTACTGGCTATCTTTCATAGTGCCAGAGGTGCTATGTGTGTTGCTGGGGAAGAATTGTATTCAAAAGCCCTACTCAGATATGATCCCTGCATGCTAGAGTATCAAATGCTGCCCCAACATGCAGTGGACAAATGAGAAAGAAGGAGAAGCAGAATAGTTTGAACATTGTAAGGAGAGATAGAACTGGATAGAAGAGAGAAGAGAGGAATAACTGGTTGTGAATAGCCATCCCTGCCACCTGAAGCCATTGTGAAGTCCCAGCCCATACTGCTGCTGCTGCTATCTCTGAGTCCATGACCTCACAATGTTTTGGGCCAGTGTAGATGTCCATGGATCATATTACCACTATAGACCATGGGGACATCCATGGTTTGGACAGCCAACTAGGACCATATAAAAATCCAAAGGCTGTGCAGAAGAACCCTCACTGGCTGAAGCACTTTGGAAAATGGCCCCAATTCTCACCAGTAGCAGCCCTTGGAAAACTGGGCCTTGCACCTCACCCAGGCTGTAGAGAGGAGCTGGCCTTGTTGGCTAGAGCACAGATGACCAGCTCCAGGATATGAGTGTGGAAGAGCTGACCCTGCCACTAGTCTGCCATGAGGTGGTGCTGATGCAGAGATAATGACTCCCCTCCTCCATCACCACTCACCCCCTGTGGCAGTCAGGACAGCTGGCCTCAGAGTCATAAGAGCAGGAGAGTATGACCTATACCTCACTGTGCAGCATAGTAGAGCTGGCCCTGGTGGCAGGGATACAGGTGAGCTGGCTCAGAACATTAGCACCAGGGAGATCTGAACACTCATCGGCCATGAGGGGCAGTAGGCTTGAGGTTGATGTTCTCCCCTGACTCACCCCTCACCCCCTTTCATATCAGGAGAGCTAAATCCAAGTGGGAGAATTATCCCTGCCCTTCACTAGCTATAGCATTCAGAGGAGCAGGCCTAGCCAGGAGTGATGGCACATGCCTTTCGTCCCAACGCTGGGGATACAGAGGAAAGCAGATCTCTGAGTTTGAGACCATCCTGGTCTACAGACATAGTTCCAGAGGAGCAGGCCCTGAACCTCACCTGGATAACACAGTGGAACTGGCCGTGGTGGTGAAGGCACAAGAGAGTCAGAACTGAGGTTGTAAGAGTGGGAGAGCTGGACCAACACCTCAGCAGCTGCATCACTTGAGAGAGCAGGCCTGTGCCTTGACTAGGCAGCACAGAGGAGCTGGTTCTAAAAACACGGGTGTGGGTTACCCAGTCCCAAGGACAAAAGAGCAGAAGAGTTGACCTTTTCACCAGCCAATGTTTAGATTGGGTAGCCTAGCCAGAACAGCGATGGAGAGCTCTCCCTGATGGTACAAATAAGGGAGAACCAGGATTCTGACCAGCTCAACTACCATCCAGGCGCAGACTGTGCATTGGCTCATTCCAAAATCTGTATCTCTGAACTGTCAGAGTTCATGAAAAGGTTGGTCCTGCTGACCCAAAGCTTCAGGATCTTCATGACACAGGGCAACAGCACAATCGCCGGAAGGTGTCTCAGTAAGGATCCAATTTTTATGTGATAGAAGCCAGAGATGTCCAACCTGACCAATAACATGCTGTGATGAACATTGGCAAGTGAAGATATATGGGTTATGTGTATAGTGTAGGGCACACTTTGACACACTACAACTTCTGTGATGGGAAACTTGGGGGGGGGGTAATCAGGGAAATTATTCTTTGTGACACACTCATAGATCAGAGCCTATCATAATTGTCACCAGAGACACTTCATCCAGCAACTGATGTGAACAGAGACCCACAGGGAATCCTGAGGAATAGAGGAAGAATTATAGGAGCCAGAAGAATCAAGAACACCACAAGAAAACCCACAGAACCAACTAATCAGGCCTCATGCTGGTTGCTAGAGATTCATTTTAAAATCAGAGAGCTTGTATGAGTCTGACTTAGATCCTCTGTATAGACGCTGCAATTGTGTAGCTTGGTGGTTTTCTGGAACTCCTAAAACTGGTAACAGGGGGTGTCTCTGAGTCTTTTGTCTGCTTTTAGGACCCTTTTCTCCTACTGGGTTGCCTTGTCCAGCCTTATGAAGGATGCGTCTAGTCTTATTGTAACTTAATATACCCTGATTCGTTGCTATCACTTGGTAGCCTGCCTTTTTCTAAAGAGCTTATCTTCTGGGAGCACATGTAGCAAGCCACTATCAGCAGATATTTAGCTTAAGAACTGTTTATATATTGAAGCACTAAGGTTGGAAAGTTACACATATTGCTGTGCCTTGGGAGACCCAACGTCCTCATTGTGCCAGGAGCTTAAGTTAACCTGTGACCCTTGCCTGTTTCTCTAAAGTGACCCATTGTTCATTGTAGAAATTCTTCACAGGAGAAGAATGAAAGTTTTTACCACTTATCAAAACATTTAAAGTCTTATCAAGTGCCATCTTATGCTTTCAGCAACCTGGTGATTCAAATGTCATTGCTTCATATCTTATGAGGACTCAGAGGCAAAACGAAGTTAGCCAAGAACTGTTAAGTCAGTGAAAACACTGCAGCAATGCTGTTGAGCCTGACTGAACACTTGTCGCAATTCCCCCTGCAGTTCTCATCAACTGTCCTCTGATGAAGTTTCTAGCCATTACCAGGAGTCCACTCATAACTGGGACATGAGCACTCAATCCTATAGCCTACTTCTCATACTGGACAAACTGTATTTTCCACATCTGTTGTACCTCTCAGCATGTGTAGTTCCCTGTCCCCAATTTTCAGCCCAGATGGCCATCTCAAAGCAAACTGTCCAGTGCAATTACACTAGAGGGCTGGATAAATCCATCATATGAATGTCATCAAAGACAGTCTGATCTGTATTTGGGCCAAAGCTGAGTAAATTAATCTCTATCTTCATAGCCTCATGTGGATGAAAGGAAATCTTCTGGGGACATAGCCATGGAAATATTGGGAAGAGGGTGCTGTGGCTGAAGGTGCTTTTAGATCTATCAGGCTTTAATGTGCAGCAACTGGGACTGAAATTATTTCTTAGTCCTCAGAAAAGAGCTTCATAGACAAGGGTAGTGATGTTCCTTGTAGTTTCAGTCCTCAGGAGATGGAGTAGGGATTGCAAGTATTGGGTCAAGGCCAAGCCAGTCTACAATGAGAGCTGCTACCTTAATAGAAAATAAAAATAGAAAGTTGAAGGGAAGAGAAAAAAGAAAAGGAGGAAGTAAAAACAGAGGGGGAGATGCATAGAAAATAAAAGGAGGAAGACTCTTCGAATTCCCTCTCTCCACTGAGCCATACATGAGCTGCTCCAAGGCCCTGGACACATACACAGCAAAGGACTGTCTTGTCTGGCCTCAGTGGGACAAAATGTCCAAAATCCTTGAGAAATTTGAGGTCCCAGAGAGGGGGGAGGCCCATGGGGGAAGGCAACCTCTCAGAGACAGGGGTGAAGAGGAATGGGATGAGGAACTGTGGAAGAGGGAACTGGGAGGGGGCAACAGCTGAATTGTAAATTGAATGAATGAATGAATGAATGAATGAATAAATAAATAAATAAATAAATAAATAAATAAATAAATAAATAAATGGAGGGGAAAGGAGCAGAGAAGGTAAAGGTTAGGATATAAAAGACTTCCCCAACCCCAGTCTTAGGAGAATCCTAAGAATGAAGAGAGAGAAATGAGAGGAGAAAAATAAGGTTCAAAGAGTGTCCCCAACTCATGGTGGAGCCCAAAACTCACCAAATTTATCAGGTACTGGAAACTGAAATGCAAAATTCTTAACTTGACTGGATGCTTCAGGGTAGATGGAATTTCAACAGTGAGAAGGTGCTGGATGAAAGCCCATACAAAGACTCCCAGGAAGAATGTGAGCATTCCTCCTAGCAGCACCAGCCACAAAACAGCCATGATCCAGATGCTCCAGAGGCCCTTGAAGCTGCTGTCCTGAGGACCTTACTTCAGAACTTGTGGGAAGAGCACTAGATCTGGATTTACTCACATCTGCCTTCACACTCCTTTTAGACTACATCTGACAAAGTCACCTGACCAGTTTATCAGCATTCTACCTAAGTCAGCCAAAAAGAGGCAGAAAGTTCTGCTCCAGAGAGACAAAAAGACTGAAAAATTTCTCCCAACATTCCAAGGAAAATCTGAGAATAAGACTTCCACAGAACAGCAGAATTACAGATTCACAGCATCCCAACAACTGTGGCTCCCAGGAAGAGATCTAATTTGGGTTACACAGTCCAATATCCTGACCCTTCAGTGGTATGATATGGCATGTATCTGATCCAAAAAAATTATGGCAAGGGTAACCAAAGCATTTCACAATCCAACTTATTGTTTCACTGTCTTCCCACTGTTTAGTGTTCCAAAGCAGGACACAGATATTTCCAGAGAATCTTCTGGTTAAAACCATCAATTAGTAATCAGCAAGATGTTCAGCAGGTGAAATAAAATGCTTGCCACCAAACCTGGCAACCTGAGTTTGATATGGAAGACCCATATACTGGAAAGAGAGAACTGAATTCCATATGTTCTGACCGCATCACATGTGCACTGGTAAACAAATAAGTACTCCCATACCCACATCAATGCCCAAAATTTCTATATAATCATACATTTAAATAAGTATACTTTTAAATCAATCAATAGCAACCAGTGGCTGGCAGGAAGGCTCATCAAGAAAAAGACCTTTGCCACATCAGCCTGATGAACTGAGATCAATCCTCAGGATCCACATTAAAAGCCAGATGTAGCAATATGGATATCTAATAGCAATGCTCCTACCATGACATTGGAGATAGTGTACTCTAATTATGAGCTGTTAGCTGGAAGTGCTCAGAAGTACCAAAACCAAGAAGAGATTGCCTACCTCAAAACAGAAGGTGATAAGAAACGGTGGTAATTCGCCTTCTGATTTGCGTTCTGATTTTTTACAAACATATTGTGACGCATGTTCCCACTCACATACATGCATGGTAAACATATATGATAACTAATATTTAAAAGAAAAAAAAACAGGCTCTCTATTCACTGCCTCACCTCACTATCAAAACAAATAGACAAATAGGCAAATAGCTTCAATGAGAGGTGTAAAAGTAATTCAGAGCAAATGGAACTAGAAACAAAACTTCAGTGCTATTCCTAACAAAATAGGCTTTAAAACAAAGGTATTCATAATAGAAAAAGAAGATCCCTTCTTCCTGATTAAGGGAACAATCACCAATCCTTCATCAATTCTAATGATATATGCACTCAACCCAAGTGCCTCTAATTTCATAAACCTATACCAGAATATATCAGGCTTCATATTAATGACAAGACAGTGATGATGAGTTATGTCAGTACTCCACGCTGACCGTTCATCTACTGCAAAAATAAATTCAGAAATATTAAATAACATCTAACATTTATAGAACATTGCATTCAAGCACTGCAGAATGCATGACCTTTTCTGCAGCCCACATAACTTTCTTTGAAGTACATTCAGAATAATTATTATTGGTCAGAAAGCAAGTCTCCAACAATGACAAGGAAATGAAGTAATTTCTTGAATTCTATCTGACAATAACAAAAAAAAAATAGAAATCAACAGCAAGAACCACAGAAAGCACACAAATTCATAGAGACTAAAAACACACCACAGAACGGTAAAGGGATTGTTGATGAAATTGAGAAGGAAGTTTTTAAAAATGTCCTAAAATTGAATGAAAATGGAAGTCCAACATGCTAAAAGGATCCATGTCATTCTGGAGTTAAGGCTAAAAAGTGGGAAATGAAACTTCATAAAGTTAAAAAACTTCTATGCAGCAAAATAAGTTGTGATTTGATTGAAGAGACAACCAGAATTGGAAAGAAACTTAGTTATCTATCCATTTGACTAATAATTTACATCCATCATATACAAAGAACTCAAAAAAACTAAACTTGAAACCTATTTTTAAAATCCGCTAAGAAAGAGAATGGAGAATTCTCAAATAAAAGGCACAAAAAGACAGGGTAGTTTTTAATATTAAAAAATCTTTAGCCACGATAAAATGCAATGTCATTTTAAATTTTTAAATGTATTTTGTGTTTATGGATGTTTAGTCTGCAGGTATGACTGTGCAACACACACATGCCTAGTGGTGAAATGGGCACTGTATACCCTAGAAATGGACTTAGGTTCTAGGAATATGGGTCCTCTAAAAGAGCATCCAATGCTCTTAATCAATGAGCCAGTCTCCAGCTGCATGAAATGCAATTCTATTTCACCTCAGTTAGAGCGGTGCCATCAAGAAAACAACAAATTGCTGGTGAGGAGGTAGAGACTGGGCATTTTTATATTCTGTTGGTGTGAGAGTGTGCTGGCTGTTCTGGAGTCTACTTGAACCACAATCATGTTATCTGAGAGGAGGGAACCTCTGTGGAGACAGTGCCACTATAATATCCAGCTGTAAATTCTTTTCTTAATTAGTGATTAATGGGGGAGGGCTCAGCCCTTTGTGGGTGGTACCAGCCCTGGGACGGCCCAGGGTTCTGTAAGAAAGTAGGCAGCACAATCCAGGAAAACAATCTAGTAAGCAGAGTCCCTCTATGGCCTCTACATCAGCTCCTGCTCCCAGTTTCCTGGCATGTTTGAATTACTGTACTGGCTTCCCTCAGTGATAGACTACCATGTAGAAGTATAAGCCTAATAAACACTTTACTTCCTAAATTGCTTTTATATCATGGTGTTTCATCACCATGATGTGTATGAAGTATCCTTCCTTATGTTATTTAATAACTTTTGGTTGAAAGTCTATTTTATTGGATATTAGAATGACTACTCCAGCTCATTTGTTGGGAACATTTGCTTGGAAAAATTTTTTTCCAGACTTTCACTCTGAGGTAGTGTCGTCTTTGCCACTGAGGTGTGTTTTCTGTATGCAGCAAAATGCTGGGTCCTGTTTATGTATCCAGTCTGTTAGTCTATGTCTTTTAATTGGGGAATTGACTCCATGGATGTTAAGAGATATTAAGGAAAAGTGATTGTTGCTTCCTGATCGTTGTGGTTTGCCCTGGAGTAATCTGTATTTTGATGCTAATTCCACTGCCCCAAGGACAGCTGCCTAGTCAGTACTCAGGAATCAGGTGACTTCACCAAAACCTCCCCACTGAATTTGTAAAATACAGGTGAGGGGCAGGTACAAGATAGAAGGAGGCCTATCATTGGAGGATGGGTGGGAGAGAAGTTTGAAGGAAGAGGAGGAGACTGAAACGAAAAGGAAGGGAGACAGGAGGGAGAGAGAGAAGCCATGGCAGGACAATGGAGGCTGACGTAGATCTTGCTCTGTGTATTTACAGGTTTTTATCAATGTTCTTAAGCGATGAATGGTACCGGGCTTTGTATGTTTAAGTGGGCAATTACATCTTATCAACTGGATCTAAGATTATTGTGTTGTATGTTCTTTTATGTGAGGGTTTGAATGTAAGAAAGTGTGCGGCAGCTGAAGACACTGGGCCACTGCGGCTCAGTTGGGATGTGTTTCTGCAGAGATATCTAGCAGATATCTTGGGACACCGCAGTGCAGACCCAGTGAAGTAAAACACTACAATACATTTTTTTATTTTTATATTTTTACACCAACACCTGTTGTTTTTGTTGTTAGAGGTAGAATTATGGTTGTGTAGATATCTTCTTTTGGGTTTGATGAAAGATTACTTTTTTGCTTTTTCTAGGGTGTAGTTTCCCTCCTTGTGTTAGAGTTTTCCATCTATTATCCTTTGTAGGACAGGATTTGTGGAAAGATATTGTATAAATTTGGTTTTGTCATGGAATATCTTGGTTTCTCCATCTACGTTAATTGAGAGTTTTGAGATAGTAGCCTGGGCTGGCATTTGTGTTCTCTTAGGTCTGTATGACATCTACCTGGGATCTTCTGGCTTTTAGAGTCTCTAGTAAAAAGTCTGATGAAATTCTGATATGTGTGACTTTATATGTTACTTGACCTTTTTCTCTTACTGCTTTTAATATTTGTTGGTATTGGTGTGACGTTGTCGAAGGAAGTACGTCACTGTAGGTGTGGGCGTTAAGACCATTGTCCTGACGCAAATCCCATGGAGAAGAAAGCTGACCACCCAGGAGTGCAGACATCCTGAGACTGCAGGACAGATGGCCACCTCTGCATATCTCTTGCCCACATCCCCGGTCCAAGGGAAAACTGCACAGTGCCTCTGGACATAGGGATACAGGAACAGACAGCCGCCTGTACCTGTGGTTCTGGTCTGCACCCAAGACCTAACTGAACCGGCCAAACAGTTCGCTGAACTCAAATCCCATGGGGGAGAGAGTTGGACCCTCAGAAGTGTGGATGCTCCTGAAAAGTCAGAGTATACTATGCTCTGTCCACAGTCCAGACCCAAGAGGGAATTGCACAGTGCCAACTGTGCCCACTGGGTGCAAGGATCTCCAAGCAATAAGGGGCAGGACCTTTTGATTCCTCCCAGCACCTAGAGCTGGAAGAGAGTCTCCAGGAGTGGTGACACACCTGAAATCAGAGCACCTGTTCTCAGGAAAGGCTGAAAGAAAACAGGAAACAGTTCTACAGGAGAGCTGACACAGAGGACTACAGCAGGGTCAAGTCACTCTCAGAAACAGCAAGACAAGCAAACACCAGAGACAACCCAATGGCTAGAGGCAATCCCAGGAACCTAAGCAACAGAAACCGAGACTACTTGGCATCATCAGAGCCCAATTCTCCCACCAAAGAAAATACTGGATGTCCAAAAACACCAGAAAAGCAAGATCTAGATTTAAAATCACATTTTTTTATAATGATGGAAGACTTTAAGAAAGACATAAAGAACTCCCTTAAAGAAATGCAGGAAAACACAAGTAAAAAAGTAGAAGCCCTTAGAGAGGAAACACAAAAATCCCTGAAAGAATTAAAGGAAAACACAATCAAAGAGGTGAAGGAATTGAAAATGGGAATAAAAAACAATAAAGAAAGCACAAAGGGAGACAACCCTGGATATAGAAAACCAAAGGAAGAAACAAGGAACCATAGATACAAGCATCACCAACAGAATACAAGAGATAGAAGAGAGAATATCAGGAGCAGAAGATTCCATAGAAATCATTGACTCAACTGTCAAAGATAATGTAAAACAAAAAAAACTACTGAGCCAAAACATACAGGAAATCCAGGACTCAATGAGAAGATCAAACCTAAGGATAATAAGTATAGAAGAGAGTGAAGACTCCCAACTCAAAGGACCAGTAAATATCTTCAACAAAATCATAGTAGAAAACTTCCCTAACCTAAAGAAAGAGATGCCCATAAACATATAAAAAGCCTACAGAACACCATATATTGGACCAGAAAAGAACTCGTGGCACATCTAGACGCCAGGGGAGGGCACCAGGCGCCATCTGGGACCCTGGTGCACAGAGGCTCCCAGGGGGAGCAGCGCGGATCTTCCCAGTTGCTGCCGCTGCGGAGAGGACTTGGGCAGTGCCCCACGAGCGGACTTGGGCCTCGGAAAAACAGGTGGGACCAACTTTTCCGCTGCGGGAGGCCTGCCTGGTGGACTCGGGACACGCAGGGGCAGGGTTCCTCTGGGACCGGGCGCTTCCTGTGTTTGCCGGAGGTCCCACACCCGCGGATCCCAGCCCGCAGCAGCTGTCTGCTCCCAGGCCCCATGGGGGGGAGACCTCACCTCCTGGTCAGGTGGGCACTCCCGAGACTGCAGAGCAGAGGAGACCACCAACACTGCCCACCCCTGCCCACATCCCTGGCCCAAGAGGAAACTGTGTGGGGCCTCTAGGTTCCCGTAGGGGAGGGCCCAGGAGCGGCGGGACCCCTGCGCCTGAGACACCACAGGAGCCTGAAGGAGGCAGATGGGATAAACAGTTCTCTGCACCCAAATCCCGTGGGAGGGAGAGCTAAACCTTCAGAGAGGCAGACACGCCTGGGAAACCAGAAGAGACTGCACTCTGCACACACATCTCCGAAGCCAGAGGAAAACACCAAACGCCATCTGGAACTCTAGTGCACAGAAGCTCCCAGAAAGGGCAGCGCATATTTTCCTGGTTGCTGCCACCTCAGAGAGCTCTTGGGCAGCACCCCGCGAGTGAACTTGAGCCTCGGGACCACAGGTAAGACCAACTTTTCTGCTGCAAGTGACCTGCCTGGTGAACTCAAGACACAGGCCCACAGGAACAGCTGAAGACCTGTAGAGAGGAAAAACTACACGCCCGAAAGCAGAACACTCTGTCCCCATAACTGACTGAAAGAGAGGAAAACAGGTCTACAGCACTCCTGACACACAGGCTTATAGGACAGTCTAGCCACTGTCAGAAATAGCAGAACAAAGTAACACTAGAGATAATCTGATGGCGAGAGGCAAGCGCAGGAACCCAAGCAACAGAAACCAAGACTACATGCCATCATCGGAGCCCAATTCTCCCACCAAAATAAACATGGAATATCCAAACACACCAGAAAAGCAAGATCTACTTTCAAAATCATATTTGATCATGATGCTGGAGGATTTCAAGAAAGGCGTGAAGAACTCCCTTAGAGAACAAGTAGAAGCCTACAGAGAGGAATCGCAAAAATGCCTGAAAGAATTCCAGGAAAACATAAATAAACAAGTAGAAACCCATAGAGAGGAGACACAAAAATCCCTGAAGGAATTCCAGGAAAACACAATCAAACAGTTGAAGGAATTAAAAATGGAAATAGAAGCAATCAAGAAAGAACACATGGAAACAGCCCTGGATATAGAAAATCAAAAGAAGAGACAAGGAGCTGTAGATACAAGCTTCACCAACAGAAACAAGAGATGGAAGAGAGAATCTCGGGAGCAGAATATTCCATAGAAATCATTGACTCAACTGTCAAAGATAATGTAAAGCAGAAAAAGCTACTGGTCCAAAACATACAGGAAATCCAGGACTCAATGAGAAGATCAAACCTAAGGATAATAGGTATAGAAGAGAGTGAAGACTCCCAGCTCAAAGGACCAGTAAATATCTTCAACAAAATCATAGAAGAAAACTTCCCTAACCTAAAAAAAGAGATACCCATAGGCATACAAGAAGCCTACAGAACTCCAAATAGATTAGACCAGAAAAGAAACACCTCCCGTCACATAATAGTCAAAACACCAAACGCACAAAATAAAGAAAGAATATTAAAAGCAGTAAGGGAAAAAGGTCAAGTAACATATAAAGGCAGACCTGTCAGAATCACACCAGACTTTTCGCCGAAACTGTGAAGGCCAGAAGATCCTGGACAGATGTCATACAGACCCTAAGAGAACACAAATGCCAGCCCAGGTTACTGTATCCTGCAAAACTCTCAATTAACATTGATGGAGAAACCAAGATATTTCATGAAAAAACGAAATTTACACAATATCTTTCTACAAATCCAGCCCTACAAAGGATAATAAAGGGTAAAGCCCAACATAAGGAGGCAAGCTATACCCCAGAAGAAGCAAGAAACTAATCGTCTTGGCAACAAAACATAGAGAAGAAAAGCACACAAACATAACCTCATATCCAAATATGAATATAACAGGAAGCAATAATCACTATTCCTTAATATCTCTCAACATCAATGGCCTCAACTTCCCAATAAAAAGACATAGATTAACAAACTGGATACACAACGAAGACCCAGCATTCTGCTGCCTACAGGAAACACACCTCAGAGACAAAGACAGACACTACCTCAGAGTGAAAGGCTGGAAAACAACTTTCCAAGCAAATGGTCAGAAGAAGCAAGCTGGAGTAGCCATTCTAATATCAAATAAAATCAATTTTCAATTCAAAGTCATCAAAAAAGATAAGGAAGGACACTTCATATTCATCAAAGGAAAAATCCACCAAGATGAACTCTCAATCCTAAATATCTATGCCCCAAATACAAGGGCACCTACATACGTAAAAGAAACCTTACTAAAGCTCAAAACACACATTGCACCTCACACAATAATAGTAGGAGATTTCAACACCCCACTCTCATCAATGGACAGATCATGGAAACAGAAATTAAACAGAGACGTAGACAGACTAAGAGAAGTCATGAGCCAAATGGACTTAACGGATATTTATAGAACATTCTATCCTAAAGCAAAAGGATATACCTTCTTCTCAGCTCCTCATGGTACTTTCTCCAAAATTGACCATATAGTTGGTCAAAAAACGGGCCTCAACAGGTACAGAAAGATAGAAATAATCCCCTGTGTGCTATCATACCACCACGGCCTAAAACTGGTCTTCAATAACAATAAGGGAAGAATGCCCACATATACGTGGAAATTGAACAATGCTCTACTCAATGATAACCTAGTCAAGGAAGAAATAAAGAAAGAAATTAAACACATTTTAGAATTTAATGAAAATGAAGGTACAACATACCCAAACTTATGGGACACAATGAAAGCTGTGCTACGAGGAAAACTCATAGCGCTGTGTGCCTGCAGAAACAGGAAAGAGCATATGTCAGCAGCTTGACAGCACACCTAAAAGCTCTAGAGCAAAAAGAAGCAAATACACCCAGGAGGAGTAGAAGGCAGGAAATGATCAAACTCAGAGCTGAAATCAACCAAGTAGAAACAAAAAGGACCATAGAAAGAATCAACAGAACCAAAAGTTGGTTCTTTGAGAAAATCAACAAGATAGATAAACCCTTAGCCAGACTAACGAGAGGACCCAGAGAGTGTGTCCAAATTAACAAAATCAGAAATGAAAAGGGAGACATAACTACAGAGTCAGAGGAAATTCAAAAAATCATCAGATCTTACTATAAAAGCCTATATTCAACAAAACTTGAAAATCTACAGGAAATGGACAATTTCCTAGACAAATACCAGGTACCGAAGTTAAATCAGGAACAGATAAACCAGTTAAACAACCCCATACCTCCTAAGGAAATAGAAGCAGTCATTAAAGGTCTCCCAACCAAAAAGAGCCCAGGTCCAGGCGGGTTTAGTGCAGAATTCTATCAGACCTTCATAGAAGACCTCATACCAATATTATCCAAACTCTTCCACAAAATTGAAACAGATGGATCACTCCCGAATTCCTTCTATGAAGCCACAATTACTCTTATACCTAAACCACACAAAGACCCAACAAAGAAAGAGAACTTCAGACCAATTTCCCTTATGAATATCGACGCAAAAATACTCAATAAAATTCTGGCAAACCGAATCCAAGAGCACATCAAAACAATCATCCACCATGATCAAGTAGGCTTCATCCCAGGCATGCAGGGATGGTTTAATATATGAAAAACCATCAACGTGATCCATTATATAAACAAACTGAAAGAACAAAACCACATGATCATTTCATTAGATGCTGAGAAAGCATTTGACAAAATTCAACACCCCTTCATGATAAAAGTCCTGGAAAGAATAGGAATTCAAGGCCCATACCTGAACATAGTAAAAGCCATATACAGCAAACCAGTTGCTAACATTAAACTAAATGGAGAGAAACTTGAAGCAATCCCACTAAAATCAGGGACTAGACAAGGCTGCCCACTCTCTCCCTACTTATTCAATATAGTTCTTGAAGTTCTAGCCAGAGCAATCAGACAACAAAAGGAGGTCAAGGGGATACAGATCGGAAAAGAAGAAGTCAAAATATCACTATTTGCAGATGATATGATAGTTTATTTAAGTGATCCCAAAAGTTCCACCAGAGAATTACTAAAGCTGATAAACAACTTCAGCAAAGTGGCTGGGTATAAAATTAACTCAAATAAAGCAGTAGCCTTCCTCTACACAAAAGAGAAACAAGCCGTGAAAGAAATTAGGGAAACGACACCCTTCATAATAGACCCAAATAATATAAAGTACCTCGGTGTGACTTTAACCAAGCAAGTAAAAGATCTGTACAATAAGAACTTCAAGACACTGAAGAAAGAAATTGAAGAAGACCTCAGAAGATGGAAAGATCTCCCATGCTCATGGATTGGCAGGATTAATATAGTAAAAATGGCCATTTTACCAAAAGCGATCTACAGATTCAATGCAATCCCCATCAAAATACCAATCCAATTCTTCAAGGAGTTAGACAGAACAATTTGCAAATTCATCTGGAATAACAAAAAACCCAGGATAGCTAAAACTATCCTCAACAATAAAAGGACTTCAGGGGGAATCACTATCCCTGAACTCAAGCAGTATTACACAGCAATAGTGATAAAAACTGCATGGTATTGGTACAGAGACAGACAGATAGACCAATGGAATAGAATTGAAGACCCAGAAATGAACCCACACACCTATGGACACCTGATTTTTGACAAAGGTGCCGAAACCATTCAATGGAAAAAAGATAGCATTTTCAGCAAATGGTGCTGGTTCAACTGGAGGTCAACATGTAGAAGAATGCAGATTGATCCATGCTTATCACCCTGTACAAAGCTTAAGTCCAAGTGGATCAAGGACCTCCACATCAAACCTGATACACACAAACTAATCGAAGAAAAACTAGGGAAGCATCTGGAACACATGGGCACTGGAAAAAATTTCCTGAACAAAACACCAATGGCTTATGCTCTAAGATCAAGAATCGACAAATTGGATCTCATAAAACTGCAAAGCTTCTGTAAGGCAAAGGACACCGTGGTTAGGACAAATCGGCAACCAACAGATTGGGAAAAGATCTTTACCAATCCTACAACAGATAGAGGCCTTATATCCAAAATATACAAAGAACTCAAGAAGTTAGACCGCAGGGAGACAAATAACCCTATTAAAAAATGGGGTTCAGAGCTAAACAAAGAATTCACAGCTGAGGAATGCCGAATGGCTGAGAAACACCTAAAGAAATGTTCAACATCTTTAGTCATAAGGGAAATGCAAATCAAAACAACCCTGAGATTTCACCTCACATCAGTGAGAATGGCTAAGATCAAAAACTCAGGTGACAGCAGATGCTGGCGAGGATGCAGAGAAAGAGGAACACTCCTCCATTTTTGGTGGGATTGCAAACTGGTACAACCATTCTGGAAATCAGTCTGGAGGTTCCTCAGAAAATTGGACATTGAACTGCCTGAGGATCCAGCTATACCTCTCTTGGGCATATACCCAAAAGATGCCCCAACATATAAAAAAGACACGTGCTCCACTATGTTCATAGCAGCCTTATTTATAATAGCCAGAAGCTGGAAAGAACCCAGATGCCCTTCAACAGAGGAATGGATACAGAAAATGTGGTACATCTACACAATGGAATATTACTCAGCTATCAAAAAAAAGGCTTTATGAAATTCGTAGACAAATGGTTGGAACTGGAAAATATCATCCTGAGTGAGCTAACCCAATCACAGAAAGACATACATGGTATGCACTCACTGATAAGTGGCTATTAGCCCAAATGCTTGAATTACCCTAGATGCCTAGAACAAATGAAACTCAAGACGGATGATCAAAATGTGAATGCTTCACTCCTTCTCTAAAAGGGGAACAAGAATACCCTTGGCAGGGAAGAGACAGGCAAAGATTAAAACAGAGACTGAAGGAACACCCATTCAGAGCCTGCCCCACATGTGGCCCATACATATACAGCCACCCAATTAGACAAGATGGATGAAGCAAAGAAGTGCAGACCGACAGGAGCCGGGTGTAGATCGCTCCTGAGAGACACAGCCAGAATACAGCAAATACAGAGGCGAATGCCAGCAGCAAACCACTGAACTGAGAATAGGACCCCCGTTGAAGGAATCAGAGAAAGAACTGGAAGAGCTTGAAGGGGTTCGAGACCCCATATGTACAACAATGCCAAGCAACCAGAGCTTCCAGGGACTAAGCCACTACCTAAAGACTATACATGGACTGACCCTGGACTCTGACCTCATAGGTAGCAATGAATATCCTAGTAAGAGCACCAGTGGAAGGGGAAGCCCTGGGTCCTGCTAAGACTGAACCCCCAGTGAACTAGACTGTTGGGGGGAGGGCGGCAATGGGGGGAGGGTTGGGAGGGGAACACCCATAAGGAAGGGGAGGGGGTAGGGGGATGTTTGCCCGGAAACCAAAGAATTAAGTATTAAATAAATTAAAAAAAAAAGAACTTGTCCCGACACATAATTGTCAAAGCACCAAATGCACAAAATAAAGAAAGAATATTAAAAGCAGTAAAGGAAAAAGGTCAAGTAACATATAAAGGCAGACCTATCAGAATTACACCAGACTTCTCACCAGAGACTATGAAAGCCAGAAGATCCTGGACAGATGTCATACAGACCCTAACAGAACACAAATGCCAGCCCTGGTTACTGTTTCCAACAAAACTCTCAATTAACATAGATGGAGAAACCAAGATGTTCCATGACAAAACCAAATTTACACAACATCTTTCCACAAATTCATCCCTACAAAGGATAATAGATGGAAAACTCCAACACAAAGAGGGAAAATACACCATACAGAAAGCAAGAATATAACTCCCTTGTAATGAAACCAAAAGAGAGACAAAAAAATCATAATTCAAACTCTAACAACGAAAATAGCAGGAAGTGGCAATCACTATTCTTTAATATCTCTCAACATCAACCGACTCAATTCCCCAATAAAAAGACATACACTAACAAACTGGATACATAAATAAGACCTAGAATTTTTGCTGCATGCAGGAAACACACCGTAAAGACAAAAACAGAGACTACCTCAGAGGAAATGGATGGGAAACAACTTTACAAGCAAATGGCCCGAAGAAACAAGGTGGAGTTGCCATTTTTTTTCTGAGTTCTTTATTAACTTGAGTATTTCTTATTTACATTTTTATTATTATTCCCCTTCCCGGTTTCCAGGCCAACATCCCCCTAACCCCTCCCCCCCTTCTATATGGGCTTCCCCTCCCCATCCTCCCCCCATTACCACCCTTCCCCCAACAATCATGTTCACTGGGTTCAGTCTTGGCAGTTGCCATTCTAATATCAAATAAAATTGACTTTCAACCAAAAGTCATTTAAAAAGATAAGGAAGGACACTTCATATTCATCAATGGAAAAAATCCACCAAGATGAACTCTCAATACTAAATATCTATGCTCCAAATGCAAGGGCACCTACATTCATAAACGAAACCTTACTAAAGCTCAAAGAACACATTGTACCTCACATGATAATAGTAGGAGATTTCAACAGTCCACTTTCTTCAATGGACAGATGATGGAAACAGAAATTAAACAGAGACATGGAGAAACTAACAGAAGTTATGAACCAAATGGATTTAACAGATATTTATAGAATATTCTATCCTAAATCAAATGAATATACCTTCTTTTCAGCACCTCATGGAACCTTCTCCAAAACTGACCATATAATCAGTCACAAAAGAGGCCTTCACATGTACAGGAAGATAGAAATAATCCCACGTATCATATCAGATCACCACGAACTAAGACTGGTCTTCAATAACAACAATAATGACAGAAAGTCCACGTATGCATGGAAGTTGAACAATGCTCTACTCAATGACAACTTGGTCAAGGAAGAAATAAAGAAAGAAATAAAAGACTTCTTAAAATTTAATGAAAATGAAGACACAACATTCCCGAAGTTATGGGACACAATGAAAGCGGTACTAAGAGGAAAACTCATAGCTCTGAGTGCCTGCAGAAAGAAACAGGAGAGAGATTATGTCACCAGCTTGACAGCACACCTAAAAGCTCTAGAACAAGAAGAAATAAATAAACCCAAGAGGAGTAGAAGACAGGAAATAATCAAACTCAGGGCTGAAATCAACCAAGTAGTTACCAAAAGGACTATACAAAGAATCAAAAGAATCAAGAGCTGGTTCTTTGAGAAAATCAACAAGATAGATAAACTCTTAGCCAGACTAACCAGAGGTCACAGAGAGTGTATCTAAATTAACAAAATTATAAATGAAAAGGGAGACATAACAACAGAATCTGAAGAAATTTAAAAAATCATCAGATCCTACTACAAAAGCCTATGTTCAACAAAACTTGAAAATCTGGGGGAAATGGACAATTTTCTAGACAGATACAGGTACCAAAGTTAAATCAGGGACAAATAAACTATCTTAACAACCCCATAACTCCTAAAGAAATAGAGGAAGTGATTAAAAGTCTCCCAACCAAAAAGAGCCCAGGTCCAGATGGATTTAGTGCAGAATTCTATCAGACCTTGATAGAAGACTTCACACCAATACTACCCAAACTATTCCACAAAATTGAAACAGATGGAGCACTACCAAATTTCTTCTATGAAGCCACAATTACTCTTATACCTAAACCACACAAAGACCCAACAAAGAATGAGAATTTCAGACCAATTTCCCGTATGAATATGGATGTAAAAATACTCAATAAAATTCTTGCAAACAGACTGGTACAACAATTCTGGAAATCAGTCTGGAGGTTCCTCAGACAATTGGACATTGAACTACCTGAGGATCCAGCTATACCTCTCTTGGGCATATACCAAAAAGATGCTCCAACATATAACAAAGACACCTGCTCCACTATGTTCATAGCAGCCTTATTTATAATAGCCAGAAGCTGGAAAGAGCCCAGATGCCCTTCAACAGAGGAATGGATACAGAAAATGTGGTACATCTACACAATGGAATATTACTCAGCTATCAAGAACAATGACTTTGTGAAATTCATAGGCAAATGGAGGGAACTGGAAAATATCATCCTGAGTGAGGTAACCCAATCACAGAAAAACACACATGGTATGCACTCATTGATAAGTGGATATTAGCCCAAATGTTTGAATTGCCCTAGATGCATAGAACACATGAAACTCAAGATGGATGATCAAAATGTGAATGCTTCACTACTTCTTTAAAAGGGGAACAAGAATACCCTTGGCAGGGAAGAGAGAGGCAAAGATTAAAACAGAGGCAGAAGGAACACCCATTCAGAGCCTGCCCCACATGTGGCCTATACATATACAGCCACCCAATTATACAAGATGGATGAAGCAAAGAAGTGCAGACCGACAGGAGCCGGATGTAGGTCTCTCCTGAGAGACACAGCCAGAATACAGCAAATACATAGGTGAATGCCAGCAGCAAACCACTGAACTGAGAACAGGACCCCCGTTGAAGGAATCAGAGAAAGGACTGGAAGAGCTTGAAGGGGCTCGAGACTCCATATGAACAACAGTGCTAACCAACCAGAGCTTCCAGGGACTAAGCCACTACCTAAAGACTATACATGGACTGACCCTGGGCTCCAACCTCATAGGTAGCAATGAATAGCCTAATAAGAGCACCAGTGGAAGGGGAAGCCCTTGGTCCTGCTAAGACTGAACCCCCAGTGAACGTGATTGTTAGGGGGAGGGCGGTAATGGGGGAAGGATGGGGAGGGGAACACCCATATAGAAGGGGAGGAGGTGGGGTTAGGGGGATGTTGTCCCGGAAACTGGGAAAGGGAATAACAATCAAAATGTAAATAAGAAATACTCAAGTTAATAAAGGGAAAAAATTATTGCAAACATAATCCAAGAACACGTCAAGATGATCATCTATCATGATCAAGTAGGCTTCAATCCCAGGGATGCAAGGATCGTTTAATATACAAAAATCCATCAATGTAATCCATTATATAAACAAACTCAAAGATAATAACCACATGATCATTTCATTAAATGCTGAGAAAGCATTTGACAAAATTCAACAGCCCTTCATGATAAAAGTCCTGGAAAGATCAGGAATTCAAGGCCCATATCTAAATATAGTAAAAGCCATATACAGCAAACCATTAGCTAACATCAAACCAAATGGAGAGACACTTGAAGCAATCCAACTAAAATCAGGGACTAGACAAGACTACCCACTCTCTCCCTATTTATTCAATATAGTACTCGAAGTCCCAGCCAGAGCAATCAGATGGCAAAAGGAGGTCAAAGGGATACAAATTGGAAGGGAAGAAATCAAAATATCACTATTTGTAGATGATATGATAATGTACTTAAGTGACCCCAAAAGTTCCACCAGAGAACTACTTAGCCTGATAAAGAACTTCAGCAAAGTGTCAGGATATAAAATTAACTCAAACAAATCAGTAGCCTTCCTCTACTCAAAGAATAAACAGGCTGAGAAAGAAATTAAGGAAATGACACCCTTCACAATAGTTCCAAATATAAAATATCTTGGTGTGACTTTAACCAAGCAAATGAAAGATCTGTATGAGAAGAACTTCAAGTCTATGAAGAAAGAAATTGAGGAAGATCTCAGAAGATGGAAAGATTTTCCATGCTCATGGATTGACAGGATTAATATAGTAAAGATGGCCACTTTTCCAAAAGCAATCTACAGATTCTATGCAATCCCCATCAAAGTTCCTACTCAATTCTTTTTAGAGATAGAAAGGGCAATTTGCAAATTCATTTGGAATAACAAAATATCCAGGATAGCAAAAACTATACTCAACAATAAAAGGACTTCTGGGGGAATCACCTTCCCTGACTACAAGCAGTATTACAGAGCAATAATGATAAAAACTGTATAGTATTGGTACAGAGACAGGCAGATAGATCAGTGGAATAGAATTGAAGACCGAGAAATGAACCCACACACCTATAGTCACTTGATCTTTGACAAAGAAGCTAAAACCATCCAATGGAAGAAAGACAGCATTTTCAACAAATGGTGCTGGCTCAACTGGAGGTCTGCATGTGGAAGAATGCAAATTGATGAAATCAGCTGGAGGTTTTCAGAAAATTGGACACTGCACTACCTGAGGACACAGCTATACCTCTCCTGGGCATATACCCAAAAAGTGCTCCAACATACAACAAAGACACATGCTCCACTATGTTCATAGCAACCTTATTTTTAATAGCCAGAGCTAGAAAGAACCTAGATGCCCTTCAACAGAGGAATGGATTCAGAAAATGTGGTACATCTGCACAATGGAGTACTAATCAGCTATCAAAACAAATGGCTACATGAAATTCACAGGCCAATGGATTGAATTAGAAAATATCATCCTGAGTGAGGTAACCCAATTACAGAAAAACACACATAGTATGCAGTCACTGATATTAGCCTAAAAGCTTGAATTACCCAAGATACAATCCACAGACCATATGAAGCTCAAGAAGAAGGATGACCAAAGTGCAGATGCTTCACTCCTTCTTAAAAAGGGGAAGAAAAATATTCATAGGAGGGGATATTGAGGCAAAGTTTGGAAATAATGGCCATTCAGAGCCTGCCCCATATTTAGCCCATGTATATACAGCCACCAAATCTAGATAAGATTGATGAAGCTAAGTGCATGCTGACAGGAGCAGGATACAGATGTTGCCTGAGCACAGCCAGAGCATGTCAAATACAGAGGAGAATACTAGCAGCAAACCACCGAACTGAGTATGGGATCCCCACTGGAGGAATTAGAGAAAGGATCGAAAGAGCCAAAAGGACTTGCGACCCCATAAGAACAACAATGCCAACCAACCAGAGTTCCCAGGGACTAAACCACTACCCCAAAATTATACATGGGCTGACCCATGACTCCAGCTGCATATGTAGCAGAGGATAGCCTTATTGGGCACCAATGGAAGGAGAAGCACTTGGTCCTACCAAGGTTGGACCCCCCCAGTGTAGGGGGATGGGGGTGCAGGAAGGGGAGGTTTGGCAAGGGGAACACCCTTACAGAAGAAGCGGAGTGTGACAGGATAAGGGGCTTATGTCTAGGAAACCAGGAAAGGGAATAACATTTGAAATGTAAATAAAAAATATCCAATAAAAGAAAAAGAAAAAAAAGGAAAATGCTAATTCAGAATGCAAATGGGTGATTAGACATTTTTAGATTAGAGATGTTGGTGATACTGGATCTCATATTTATGAGACTAATTTGATAGGAGACATAATTTCTAAAAATCTTAAGAAAAATCAAAATGGCAGATGTTTTAATTGTGGTAAGCAAGGTCATTTGGAAAGGGATTGTAGGCAAGTCACTCCTTGAAACAATGTTTTTCCTAGAAATAACCCAAAAAGAAGGCCTCAGCCTTCTGGAGTAGGCAGAAGGTGTAGGAATGGCCACCTAATGAATGCAAATCAACAGAGGATAGTCGAGGTAATCCTTTGCCATTTGAAACGCCCTAAGGGTCCTCTAGACCTCAATATCAAATTTGGTTCAGTCCTTTCCTGTCAGCATTAGAGAAACTCATCCACAGAACAATTAAAACATTTGATGCCAGTTGTTAAAATACAACACTGCTCCGGATATAATCAAGGTCAGAACACTTTCAATAGATGAAAGAAAAAATTCAGGAAAGACCAGAAAATACATGCCTTGGCAAACTTGAATAAATAATCAGAGACTTCAACTGAAAATACAAATAAATGGCATTGAGATTGAATGTTTAGTGGATATCTGAGCAGATGTAATTATAATTCTACCAAAATCTTTGTGTCGAGATTGACCTCTTCAGGAGATAAATATTCAGCTTCTAGCAAATTTATCTCAGATAAAACAAAGGGCAAGTGGGTTGAGTGTATAGAGCCAGAAATCAAATAGGAAAATTAAAGCCATATGTGACTAATATAGCCACGAATTTGTGGGAATGGGATTTGTTGGAGCAACGGAAATCACAGATTAACATTCCTCCAATCTCAGAAACAAACCATAAAATAAAGAGTGTTTCTGAGAAAAATATTAAACGTTATTATCCAGAACAGTCACAGACTGTCCAGGCTGTCCATAAGCAGGACACAATAGAAACTGGCCTGTCAAAAACACCCACTACTCTACCTATAAAATTATCTTACCAAAGACACACATGCCTTACTGGCATGAAATGAAAAATGGCTTTTCTTAAACCACATGTCTGAATTCCATGTTAGATCAGTAGACTGTACATTGCCAAGTGGCCCACACCTTCTTAGACTCAGTTTTTGAGTTTTCTTCTTAAATAAAAAGGATATTATTGTTGTTTGATATTTAAAAAAAACAGTTAAGAGGTTTAAAATGTTTTAAATAAATTTAAAGAGTTGCTATAGTCCATTTTTCCTAAATCTCTAAGAAGTTGGAATGACTTGGAGCTAAAATAAAATATTTGAGAAGGGTGGTGGTAGCCCATGCCTTTAATCCCAGCAGAGTCAGGCAAATCTCTATAAATTGGTTGTTTCCTAAATTCTAGGGGAAAAAAATAGACTTAAATCTTAAATATTCATATAAAGAGAAAGGGGAAATAGGAAGATTTAGTTTCAAATCTTCAAAAGAACTTTTCTTAATTTCAATTGAAAGATAATACTTTTTCTATTGCCAAAAAAAAAAAAATCATTTTGCCCCAGGAAAGATAATCTGCCAAAAAAAGGAAGCCCACTGCCACTCAGAGTAAAGGTTGGAGCAAGGTTTTATTTTTATCTTTCCAGGGGAATAAAAGTAACCAAATAAGGAATCTGGAGACTACTAAACAAATGAAACATTTGAAGAAAGAATCACCAAGAGAATATGTTCCAAGAAAATGAATAAATTTGCAAAATATAACCTTTGAGGTCTCCAAGAAGATGATGAGGCCTCACAACCACGAATCCACTTGGATTATGGTAATGCTACCAGTGGGCAAAACTGTCCCATGCCTCTTCTGTCACCATGTTCTGCACAAACAGCGAACACCTTTGGGTTGACTGCTGTGTTCTACCTAGCCTGGATTGCCAGTAAACTGACTAACAAAGGTCATCTTCGAACGACAACTGCTCAGTTTATTCAAATCACTGAGTTCATGTGAGACTGATACGAACGTTCTACGGAACATTGAACTCAAAAATACTTAATTCTAAAACTGCTCAATATAACCAAGCTAAACATGTGAGAAAGTTTGGCAGACGTAGCTTCATTGTTGTAATTAGCTTTACTATGTTAGAGTTAAAAATCTTTCCTTTTTATTTAGACAAAGGGGGATATTGGAATAATCAGAAAAGGATAGACTGTTGAACCTGCTCTTATAGATCTTTGTATATTGATGCAAACTTAAGGTTATATTTCATTACATTGGTATAGATCTTCATATAAATTATAGATGAGAATAGCTCTGTAATCCATAGCCTGGTTGTGCAACGGTTCACTCTCTGGAACTATTGATACCATTATCTGAAACTTCAGATAAAAAGGTAAAGAATGATGACCTTAAAAGAGATAAGGGCTGGCATTGAGGAATTGAAGAATACTATGTACAGAGGTCCCAAACATGCCTTCTCAGTACTTGGTGCTATTGTGTGTCTGAATGCACATTCAGAATCTAGAATATGGGCCTTTGAAAATAGCTGTGGAAGATTTCCTCCTTAAATTAATTCTGGAGGGAAGGCCCATCCACAGTGAGTGGCATCCCCTGACTGGAATCCTGAGCTGTGTATGTAGAGAAAGAAAACCTTGGTGCATGCATTCTGTGTTCTCTCTTCCTAACTGTGGATAAAACATGACCTGCTGCTTCAATTCCCTTTTGTCTTGACTTCCCGTCAATCATCACCAATGAAAGCAGGATAAGAATGCACACCAGACAGCAAGGACAAGAATTTCTCATTCCTCTTCTCCTTCCCAAATATCTTCTGAGAAATTCACTGTGAAATTTCTGGCCACTGTCATGTCTACACTGAGAGCTAGGACATCTGTAGTTAATTCAAATTCCCTGCCTCCCATCTAAAGCCAAATCAATATGACTCAGGCAACCTAGCTGCCCAATGCAGTGTTGAAAGGATAGCTCTGTGCATCACCTAGATAATTTGATGAGCAAACGATGCCTTTTTCTTTTGTGCTCAGAACAAAGCTGAGAATGTAATCCCCAGCCACAGGATCTCACATAAATGTAAGAAAACACCTTGAGACAAGAAAATAGGAGGAAGGAAGAAACAGGCTACTGTTGAAGGTGTTGCTATAGACTTTTCACAGAATGCATGGGCTTTCAACTGGCCTGAAGTTGTTTTCTCAGTTCTGAATTTTAAAAAACATAGTAGACTATAGTGGTAATGCATGCCTATCATTCTAACCCTTGGAAGGAGGAAGCTCTAGGGGGGCTGTATACTCAAGTTCAGTCTAAGCTACAATGGGAGACTGTCTCAAAAATGGGGTGGGTGAACAAAGAGAAGAAATAGAGGGGCAATAGAAATGAAAGAAATATAGGAAGTAATAAAAGATGAGAGAAAGGTAAAGGAAACATGAAATCTCCCCCGACTCAGTCTTGGAGGAATATAGAAAAAAATGGGAAGGGGAGGAGAAGAAGAAAGGGGAGAAGAAGTGCGTTACAGATAACATCTTTGACCCACAGTCCCCACAAGAGCAGACTTGCTAGAGTAATCACGAATGTACCAGACAATGAGTAAATCTGAACTTGACTGGATGCTGCAAGGCAGAGGGGATTTCCACAGTAAGAAAGTGCTGAATGGCAGTCCACATGGAAGTCCATATGAAGACTCCCAGGACATATATAGACAGTATTGTCAGCAGCACCAGCCATACACAAGTCATAATCCCAAGACCCGCCATTTTGAAAAATTCCCTTGAAAATTTGTGTGAGGAGCATCTGACCCAGTTTTGTGACCTGATGGCTTCACCCTCTCCTTCTAGGCTGTACTTGATAAAATGGACTAATCTGTTGACATATATGCACTCAAGCCAGCCAATTGGAGCCAGAAAAACTGTTCATCAGAGAACTAATGGACTAAAAAAATATAGCAGAGAGGACCACCACATAAAAGAGTAGCAGGATGGGACTCTTACTATACCCCAGCTGCTTGGGTCACAGAAAGAAGGCTGATATGGGTTTACATAGACTCCCTCACACAAAACCTATGATGAGCCCACTTCCTCACCAAATTTTGGCTAAAGTTTGTAAAACACTTCTTGTCTCCGGTACCTTGGTTCTGATATATACCCAACTGTAGTCTGGTGAACCCATGGGTTTAATTGATGTTACTCATAGGAACATAGGCAACCACTAACTGCCTATACATTCCTGGGGTTGAGGACTCTTCCCACTCCATGACCGAAAGTTGAAAAACTCAGTCTTGTACAGGTATCCTTCAGAATCACAGCTCATGATAGTTCATGAAGGCAACGGCCATGTCATGCCGCAACAGCCTAAGACAGGCTATTCTCAGAAAGTACAAGGTGGCAATAAGGAAAGCTCCCATAGGGGAAGAAAATACTCAGAACTCAGAAAAGGCTCTGACACACCACAAAGTTGGTGCTATTTTCAAAACTGGTACTGATCATTACACTCTCTCCTGGAATAGAACAATTGTGTATAAAATTATCCCCACACTAGCACCTGTCTCAGACTTGATGAAGTCCAGTTCCACTTGGTCTCACAGGATCCAAAAAGTGGGTAGTGTATCCCCAAGGGCTAAGCTGTTTTACCAACCCCAGGTACGGCTGAAGGCCTGCCTAGTGCAAAGGCCAGAACAACAGGCCAGGATCTAATGGCTGGAGCTTCATATATACTATTCACTCAGGGTCTACGGAAAATTTTATAGAAAAGGCATGGAGAGTATTCCTTTCATGTATTCACTTGTGTAATTATCATTCAAAGGCACAACAGAACCACTTCTAAGTAGGTGTTAACTAAATGGATCATACAGGTCAAACCTCTTCCAAAACCAAAACTACACAACTTGAACTCCCCTCTCTCCCAAGCAACCATGATGCTACTCTCTAAGAGTCTGCTACATTAGATGCCTCATAAATGCAATTATGCAATGTTTGCCATTGCCCAACTGACTCATTACACTTAGCATATAGTTTCCAGAGTCGGTACATCCTGTAACATATAGCAAGGCTGCTTGCATTTTAAAAGTTGAAAAGGTCACTGTATGCAAACCTCATTTGCTTTTTATTCCTCATGACAATTGTAAGGATTAACACAGGAACGATGTGCGTGCTAGGCAAATGTTCTACCAATGAGCTATAGCCCACCTCTTTTTCTGTATGCAATCATCCTTGGATAGACATTCATGTTGTCTCAACTTTGGCGGCATAATGAGTTGTGCTACTATAATCCTATGGGTATGCAAATGTGTGCTCAAAGTTAGGTGTGCAATTTTTTACTTATTTCTTATGTGTATATGTATGGAGGTCACAGGACAAATCTTTGAGAGTTACTTCTCACCTCCGACCTTGTTGAGGCAAGGTCTTTCTTGTTTGTGTTAAGTGCCCCAGGATAGCTGGCTCACAAGCTTCCAGGCAATCCTCCTGTTTCCACTTCCCATCTTCCTGTGAGTTGCTGGCATTACAGATGCACACTACTGCATCCAGCTTTTTAAGTGAGTGTCAGGAACCTAACTAAGATCGTCAAGCTTGAGCAGTTAGTGGTATTACCTACCTGGCTATCTCAAAGTGAACACATCCAAGCAGCCAAGCCCCAGATCAGGATATCAAACAACCCTACCACTTGTCTATATCACACACCCCAGTCCATACCTATCAAAGACAGCTGCTCTCTTAACAACCAAAATGCCTTCTACTGGTTTCTGGATTGTATATGAGTGGTATCATGCAAAGGATATTTTGACCCCATCTTCCATGCAGAATGAACCATAGGTGTGACGGTCTCCCATGCTATGTGTATTGGTTCATTTATTCTCATCCTCATACACCATGCCACCATATTTCCAGTGTTTCTGCTTTGTCAGTTATCAATCATTCTCATTTCTAAACATGTAACTTCTATCTGCCCTGCAAACATGTATCAGGAAGCTTTAAATGTTTTTTCTATTCTTTGTTTGCTGAAGCCAAAGCTTTAAAAAAAAAAAACAGGGGGAGGGAGAGCTAAACCTTCAGAGAGGCAGACAAGCCTGGGAAACCAGAAGAGACGGCTCCCTGCACACACATCTCGGAAGCCAGAGGAAAAAGCCAAAGACCATCTGGAACCCTGGTGCACTGAAGCTCCCGGAAGGGGCGGCACAGGTCTTCCTGGTTGCTGCCGCTGCAGAGAGCCCCTGGGCAGCACCCCACGAGCGAACCTGAGCCTAGGGACCACAGGTAAGACCAAATTTTCTGCTGCAAGAAAGCTGCCTGGTGAACTCAAGACACAGGCCCACAGGAACAGCTGAAGACCTGTAGAGAGGAAAAACTACACGCCCGAAAGCAGAACACACTGTCCTCATAACTGACTGAAAGAGAGGAAAACAGGTCTACAGCACTCCTGACACACAGGCTTATAGGACAGTCTAGCCACTGTCAGAAATAGCAGAACAAAGTAACACTAGAGATAATCTGATGGCGAGAGGCAAGCGCAGGAACCCAAGCAACAGAAACCAAGACTACATGGCACCATCGGAGCCCAATTCTCCCATCAAAACAAACATGGAATATCCAAACACACCAGAGAAAAGAAAGATCTAGTTTCAAAATCATTTTTGATCATGATGCTGGAGGACTTCAAGAAAGACGTGAAGAACTCCCTTAGAGAACAAGTAGAAGCCTACAGAGAGGAATCGCAAAAATGCCTGAAAGAATTCCAGGAAAACATAAATAAACAAGTAGAAGCCCATAGAGAGGAGACACAAAAATCCCTGAAAGAATTCCAGGAAAATATAAATAAACAAGTAGAAGCCCATAGAGAGGAGACACAAAAATCCCTGAAAGAATTCCAGGAAAACACAATCAAACAGTTGAAGGAATTAAAAATGGAAATAGAAGCAATCAAGAAAGAACACATGGAAACAACCCTGGATATAGAAAACCAAAAGAAGAGACAAGGAGCTGTAGATACAAGCTTCACCAACAGAATACAAGAGATGGAAGAGAGAATCTCAGGAGCAGAAGATTCCATAGAAATCATTGACTCAACTGTCAAAGATAATGTAAAGCCGAAAAAGCTACTGGTCCAAAACATACAGGAAATCCAGGACTCAATGAGAAGATCAAACCTAAGGATAATAGGTATAGAAGAGAGTGAAGACTCCCAGCTCAAAGGACCAGTAAATATCTTCAACAAAATCATAGAAGAAAACTTCCCTAACCTAAAAAAAGAGATACCCATAGACATACAAGAAGCCTACAGAACTCCAAATAGATTGGACCAGAAAAGAAACACCTCCCGTCACATAATTGTCAAAACACCAAACGCACAAAATAAAGAAAGAATATTAAAAGCAGTAAGGGAAAAAGGTCAAGTAACATATAAAGGCAGACCTATCAGAATCACACCAGACTTCTCGCCAGAAACTATGAAGGCCAGAAGATCCTGGACTGATGTCATACAGACCCTAAGAGAACACAAATGCCAGCCCAGGTTACTGTATCCTGCAAAACTCTCAATTAACATTGAAGGAGAAACCAAGACATTCCATGACAAAAGCAAATTTATACAATATCTTTCTACAAATCCAGCACCACAAAGGATAATAAAGGGTAAAGCCCAACATAAGGAGGAAAGCTATACCCTAGAAGGAGCAAGAAACTAATCGTCTTGGCAACAAAACAAAGAGAATGAAAGCACACAAACATAACCTCACTTCCAAATATGAATATAACAGGAAGCAATAATCACTATTCCTTAATATCTCTCAATATCAATGGCCTCAACTCCCCAATAAAAAGACATAGATTAACAAACTGGATACGCAACGAGGACCCTGCATTCTGCTGCCTACAGGAAACACACCTCAGAGACAAAGACAGACACTACCTCAGAGTGAAAGGCTGGAAAACAACTTTCCAAGCAAATGGTCAGAAGAAGCAACCTGGAGTAGCCATTCTAATATCAAATAAAATCAATTTCCAACTAAAAGTCATCAAAAAAGATAAGGAAGGACACTTCATATTCATCAAAGGAAAAATCCACCAAGATGAACTCTCAATCCTAAATATCTATGCCCCAAATACAAGGGCACCTACATATGTAAAAGAAACCTTACTAAAGCTCAAAACACACATTGCACCTCACACAATAATAGTGGGAGATTTCAACACCCCATTCTCATCAATGGACAGATCATGGAAACAGAAATTAAACAGAGATGTAGACAGACTAAGAGAAGTCATGAGCCAAATGGACTTAACGGATATTTATAGAACATTCTATCCTAAAGCAAAAGGATATACCTTCTTCTCAGCTCCTCATGGTACTTTCTCCAAAATTGACCATATAATTGGTCAAAAAACGGGCCTCAACAGGTACAGAAAGATAGAAATAATCCAATGTGTGCTATCGGACCACCACGGCCTAAAACTGTTCTTCAATAACAATAAGGGAAGAATGCCCACATATACGTGGAAATTGAACAATGCTCTACTCAATGATAACCTGGTCAAGGAAGAAATAAAGAAAGAAATTAAACACATTTTAGAATTTAATGAAAATGAAGGTACAACATACCCAAACTTATGGGACACAATGAAAGCTGTGCTAAGAGGAAAACTCATAGCGCTGAGTGCCTGCAGAAAGAAACAGGAAAGAGCATATGTCAGCAGCTTGACAGCACACCTAAAAGCTCTAGAACAAAAAGAAGCAAATACACCCAGGAGGAGTAGAAGGCAGGAAATAATCAAACTCAGAGCTGAAATCAACCAAGTAGAAACAAAAAGGACCATAGAAAGAATCAACAGAACCAAAAGTTGGTTCTTTGAGAAAATCAACAAGATAGATAAACCCTTAGCCAGACTAACGAGAGGACACAGAGAGTGTGTCCAAATTAACAAAATCAGAAATGAAAAGGGAGACATAACTACAGATTCAGAGGAAATTCAAAAAATCATCAGATCTTACTATAAAAACCTATATTCAACAAAACTTGAAAATCTTCAGGAAATGGACAATTTCCTAGACAGATACCAGGTATCGAAGTTAAATCAGGAACAGATAAACCAGTTAAACAACCCCATAAGTCCTAAGGAAATAGAAGCAGTCATTAAAGGTCTCCCAACCAAAAAGAGCCCAGGTCCAGACGGGTATAGTGCAGAATTCTATCAAACCTTCATAGAAGACCTCATACCAATATTATCCAAACTATTCCACAAAATTGAAACAGATGGAGCCCTACCGAATTCCTTCTATGAAGCCACAATTACTCTTATACCTAAACCACACAAAGACACAACAAAGAAAGAGAACTTCAGACCAATTTCCCTTATGAATATCGACGCAAAAATACTCAATAAAATTCTGGCAAACCGAATCCAAGAGCACATCAAAACAATCATCCACCATGATCAAGTAGGCTTCATCCCAGGCATGCAGGGATGGTTTAATATACGGAAAACCATCAACGTGATCCATCATATAAACAAACTGAAAGAACAGAACCACATGATCATTTCATTAGATGCTGAGAAAGCATTTGACAAAATTCAACACTCCTTCATGATAAAAGTCCTGGAAAGAATAGGAATTCAAGGCCCATACCTAAACATAGTGAAAGCCATATACAGCAAACCAGTTGCTAACATTAAACTAAATGGAGAGAAACTTGAAGCAATCCCACTAAAATCAGGGACTAGACAAGGCTGCCCACTCTCTCCCTACTTATTCAATATAGTTCTTGAAGTTCTAGCCAGAGCAATCAGACAACAAAAGGAGATCAAGGGGATACAGATCGGAAAAGAAGAGGTCAAAATATCACTATTTGCAGACGACATGATAGTATATTTAAGTGATCCCAAAAGTTCCACCAGAGAACTACTAAAGCTGATAAACAACTTCAGCAAAGTGGCTGGGTATAAAATTAATTCAAATAAATCAGTTGCCTTCCTCTATACAAAAGAGAAACAAGCCGAGAAAGAAATTAGGGAAACGACACCCTTCATAATAGACCCAAATAATATAAAGTACCTCGGTGTGACTTTAACCAAGCAAGTAAAAGATCTGTACAATAAGAACTTCAAGACACTGAGGAAAGAAATTGAAGAAGACCTCAGAAGATGGAAAGATCTCCCATGCTCATGGATTGGCAGGATTAATATAGTAAAAATGGCCATTTTACCAAAAGCAATCTACAGATTCAGTGCAATCCCCATCAAAATACCAATCCAATTCTTCAAAGAGTTAGACAGAACAATTTGCAAATTCATCTGGAATAACAAAAAACCCAGGATAGCTAAAGCTATCCTCAACAATAAAAGGACTTCAGGGGGAATCACTATCCCTGAACTCAAGCAGTATTACAGAGCAATAGTGATAAAAACTGCATGGTATTGGTACAAAGACAGACAGATAGACCAATGGAATAGAATTGAAGACCCAGAAATGAACCCACACACCTATGGTCACTTGATTTTTGACAAAGGAGCCAAAACCATCCAATGGAAAAAAGATAGCATTTTCAGCAAATGGTGCTGGTTCAACTGGAGGGCAACATGTAGAAGAATGCAGATCGATCCATCCTTATCACCCTGTACAAAGCTTAAGTCCAAGTGGATCAAGGACCTCCACATCAAACCTGATACACTCAAACTAATAGAAGAAAAACTAGGGAAGCATCTGGAACACATGGGCACTGGAAAAAATTTCCTGAACAAAACACCAATGGCTTATGCTCTAAGATCAAGAATCGACAAATGGGATCTCATAAAACTGCAAAGCTTCTGTAAGGCAAAGGACACTGTGGTTAGGACAAATCGGCAACCAACAGATTGGGAAAAGATCTTTACCAATCCTACAATAGATAGAGGCCTTATATCCAAAATATACAAAGAACTCAAGAAGTTAGACCTCAGGGAAACAAATAGCCCTATTAAAAAATGGGGTTCAGAGCTAAACAAAGAATTCACAGCTGAGGAATGCCGAATGGCTGAGAAACACCTAAAGAAATGTTCAACATCTTTAGTCATAAGGGAAATGCAAATCAAAACAACCCTGAGATTTCACCTCACACCAGTGAGAATGGCTAAGATCAAAAACTCAGGTGACAGCAGATGCTGGCGAGGATGTGGAGAAAGAGGAACACTCCTCCATTGTTGGTGGGATTGCAGACTGGTAAAACCATTCTGGAAATCAGTCTGGAGGTTCCTCAGAAAATTGGACATTGAACTGCCTGAGGATCCAGCTATACCTCTCTTGGGCATATACCCAAAAGATGCCTCAACATATAAAAGAGACACGTGCTCCACTATGTTCATCGCAGCCTTATTTATAATAGCCAGAAGCTGGAAAGAACCCAGATGCCCTTCAACAGAGGAATGGCTACGGAAAATGTGGTACATCTACACAATGGAATATTACTCAGCTATCAAAAACAACGAGTTTATGAAATTCGTAGGCAAATGGTTGGAACTGGAAAATATCATCCTGAGTGAGCTAACCCAATCACAGAAAGACATACATGGTATGCACTCATTGATAAGTGGCTATTAGCCCAAATGCTTGAATTACCCTAGATCCCTAGAACAAACGAAACTCAAGACGGATGATCAAAATGTGAATGCTTCACTCCTTCTTTAAATGAGGAAAAAGAATACCCTTGGCAGGGAAGGGAGAGGCAAAGATTAAAACAGAGACTGAAGGAACACCCATTCAGAGCCTGCCCCACATGTGGCCCATACATATACAGCCACCCAATTAGACAAGATGGATGAAGCAAAGAAGTGCAGACCGACAGGAGCCGGATGTAGATCGCTCCTGAGAGACACAGCCAGAATACAGCAAATACAGAGGCGAATGCCAGCAGCAAACCACTGAACTGAGAATAGGTCCCCCGTTGAAGGAATCAGAGAAAGAACTGGAAGAGCTTGAAGGTGCTCGAGACCCCAAAAGTACAACAATGTCAAGCAACCAGAGCTTCCAGGGACTAAGCCACTACCTAAAGACTATACATGGACTGACCCTGGACTCTGACCTCATAGGTAGCAATGAATATCCTAGTAAGAGCACCAGTGGAAGGGCAAGCCCTGGGTCCTGCTAAGACTGAACCCCCAGTGAACTAGACTATGGGGGGAGGGCGGCAATGGGGGGAGGGTTGGGAGGGGAACACCCATAAGGAAGGGGAGGGGGGAGGGGGATGTTTGCCCGGAAACCGGGAAAGGGAATAACACTTGAAATGTATATAAGAAATACTCAAGTTAATAAAAAAAATAAAAAATAAAAAAAACAGGCAGGTAAAGCTATTATAAGAGATTGAAGTACTAATTCATGCCCTAGACCCTCACATGGCAGGCTCCTGAAACACCTGGAGTTTTCCCAGGCAAATAGTATATGCAGATTGCAACATGAAGTTTAATATATGTTTCTATGAGTTACTGGCAAGGCACCATGACATAAGAAGAACACAAAGGAAAACAGGAATTGCAGACATAAGGAACAACTACACCTGGGGCCCAGGCAGAGCCTCACAAGAAAATGCTGTTTTCCATGTGTCTTAGTTAGGGTTATAATGATGCAAACAGACACCATGACCAAGCCAAGTCTTATAAAGGACAACATTTAATTGGTCTGGCTTACAGGTTCAGAGGTTCAGAGGTTCAGTCCATTATCATCAAGGCGGGAGCATAGCAGCATCCAGGCAGGCATGTACAGGCAGAGCTGAAAGTTCTACATCTTCATCTGAAGGCTGCTAGTGGAAGACTGACTTCCAGGCAGCTAGGGTGAGAGTCTTAAAGCCCACACCTACAGTGACACACCTACTCCAACATGGCCAAATCAACTCTAACAGGGCCACAACTCCTAATAGTGCCACTGCCTGGGCCAATCATATACAAACAATCTCATTCCATTCCTTGGCCCCCATAGGCTTGTTCAAACATATGAGTCTGTGGGGGCCATACCTAAACATAGCATAATGCAAAATACATCCAGTCCAACTTTATTTTGTCTTTTTTTTTTTTGGAGCTGAGGATCAAACCCAGGGCCTTGTGATTGCTAGGCAAGTGCTCTACCACTGAGCTAAATCCCCAACCTAGTCCAATTTTAAAGGTCCCCATAGTCTATAACAATCTCAACAATGCTAAAAGTTCAAAGTCTCTTCTAAGATTCATCCATTTAATTCTAATCCCCAAAGCAAGACAGGAAACCAGCTGGGCAAACTCCTAACTCTCCATCTCTATTGCTGATGTCAAAGCAGTCTTCAGACCTCCAACTCCTTTTTATCTTTGTTGGCTGTAACAAACTTCTTTCTCCTGGGCTGGTTCAACTCCCTGTTAGCAGATTTCCTCAGCAGATATCCCATGGCTCTAACATCTCAAACATCTTGGGATCTTCAAGGCAGCTTCAATGTTACAGCTTCTTCTTTCAGTGTCTGGGCTCCTCCAAAGGGCTGGCATCACATCTCCAGTTCTGCCCTCTGTAGTACTCTAAGCTCCAGTTGATCCATTCTATAGCCACTGCTGTTTTTGGTGATCATTCCATGGTACTGGCATTTCCAATACACTGGGGTCTTCCATTGCAAATAGGCTTCATGAATAGCCTCTCATAGATTCTCTTCATGGTACCAAGCCTCAACTCCTTTGCAGGACCCCTTCAGTCCTGGGCCATCAAGTGCAACTGAGGCTGCACTTTTATCAGTGGCCTTCTGTGGCCTCTCACAGTGCCCAGCCTCAGCTATTATTTATGATGCCTTCATGCCTTTAAAACCAGTACCACCTGGGTGACTCTTACACATTACCAAGTACAGGTGCTTCAGGGAATACAACCTTGGTTATCTTTCAAACACAACTTCTTTGTGTTCTCAGAAAACTTCCCAGAAGAATTCACCTCAGTGATGCTGGTCTCTTCTTAATCACCACTAATTTCTTGGCTCCAGCTAACCACCATCAATTGTCCTGGTAGCCCCTTCTATTCTGAACTCTAAAGCCAGAGCCACATGCCCAAAGCTGCCACATTCTTCTGCTTGCTAGGGCTGGAACATGGCGCCCTGGCTCTATTACATTATCACTGACTCTGTTTTCCAACTCCTTCAAGGCCTAAGCTTGGCTGTCCTGGACTTGTTCTGTAGACTGACTTTGAACTCAGAGATCTGCATGTCTCTCTGCTAAGCAATGCAATTAAAGATGTGGTCCACCAAGCCTGTATTTAAGTTTTTCTTCACCTAGAACTTGCTCTAGGCTGGCCTTGAACTCAGAGATCTGCTTGTCTTTGCCTCCTAGGATTAAAGGCTTGAACTATCATGCCTCGATATAAACTTAGCTGGATAGGCTCTTGCCCCAAAGTCCCACTCCCTTAATCTGCTATTTCCTAGAACACAGGATTCAGCTCCATTTCCTTTACTGGTACCTCTTTAATACTCGAACCATATATTTTACATTTTTCCCTTCTAAGCTTGCTACATTTGTGCAAAATGCTCTTCATGAGACTTAATCAGAGAACAAAGTCTCTACTGGGCTTTTTTGAGACTTATGTATCAATGCAATTAATACAAGTCTCTTTACCTTAACCTCAGGTAGACGCTTCAGACAAGGGCAAAAAGCAGCCAAATTCTTCACCAAAATACCACGAAAACAGTCTTTAGGCCACATTCTGAAATTCTTCTCCACTGAAATCTCTTGGGCCAGGTCTGCACAGTTCAAATGACATTCAGCAACAAAGTCTTACATGTGCCTACTAGGATAGCCCCTTAAGCCCAATTTAAAGCATTCCACTGCTTTCCAGAGTCCCAAAATCCACATTCCTCCAAACAAAAGCATGGTCCGGCCTATCACAGCAATACTCCAATCCCTGGTACCAACTTCTGTCTTAGTTAGGGTTTTAATGATGTGAACAGACACTATGACCAAGGCAAGTCTTATAAAGGACAACATTTAATTGAGCTGGCTTACAGGTTCAGAGGTTCAGTCTATATCATCAAGTGAGGAACACGGCACTATCCAGATAGGCATGATGCAGGAGGAGCTGAGAGTCCTACATCTTCATCTGAAGGCTGCTACTGGAAGACTGACTTCTAGGCAGCAAGGAGTAGGGTCTAAAAGCCCACAGTGATACAACTACTCCAATAAGGCCACACCAACTCCAACAGGGACATACCTTCTAATAGTGCCACTCCCTGGGCCATACAAACCATCACATGACATGGGGTTAAACTCAAGATCCTTTAATTTTTTCATTCCCTGATTTTGAAGGACAATGCAGTTTGAATCCTCTACCAGGACTAAGGTGAGATTGAGGCCTCCGCCAACATCCTTACTGCTCGGGAAGGTTCAGAACAAAACCTCCTGTGCCCTGAGAATCTGCTTTTTGGTTTATGGCTCTCTTTTCTTTAATTTAACTTTTCTCAATTCTCTGTGAATTTCACATCATGAACCCCAATACCAGTTATCTACCTATCCCTTAATTTCTGCCCTCCACCCTTTCAACCTCCCCCTCAAAAGAAAAAAAATCTCATTGTGGAAACTGTAGTGTGTCACAGTGTATCCTCCAGTACACACTTTTACTTGAAAATGTTCATTGCGACCCGCGGATCCCGGCCCGCAGCAGCTCTCTGCTCCCAGACCCGGTGAGAGAGAGACCCAACCGCCTGGTCAGGTGGGCACTCCTGAGGCTGCAGAGCAGAAGAGACCACCAACACTGCTCACCCCTGCCCACATCCCTGGCCCAAGAGGAAACTGTATAAGGCCTCTGGGCTCCCGTGGGGGAGGGCCCAGGAGCGGCAGGACCCCTGTGCCTGAGACACCACCGGAACCTGAAAGAAACAGACCAGATAAACAGTTCTCTGCACCCAAATCCCGTGGGAGGGAGAGCTAAACCTTCAGAGAGGCAGACAAGCCTGGGAAACCAGAAGAGACTGCTCCCTGCACACACATCTCGGACGCCAGAGGAAAAAGCCAAAGACCATCTGGAACCCTGGTGCACTGAAGCTCCCAGAAGGGGCGGCACAGGTCTTCCTGGTTGCTGCCGCTGCAGAGAGCCCCTGGGCAGCACCCCACGAGCAAACCTGAGCCTCGGGACCACAGGTAAGACCAAATTTTCTGCTGCAAGAAAGCTGCCTGGTGAACTCAAGACACAGGCCCACAGGAACAGCTGAAGACCTGTAGAGAGGAAAAACTACACGCCCGAAAGCAGAACACTCTGTCCCCATAACTGACTGAAAGAGAGGAAAACAGGTCTACAGCACTCCTGACACACAGGCTTATAGGACAGTCTAGCCACTGTCAGAAATAGCAGAACAAAGTAACACTAGAGATAATCTGATGGCGAGAGGCAAGCGCAGGAACCCAAGCAACAGAAACCAAGACTACATGCCATCATCGGAGCCCAATTCTCCCACCAAAACAAACATGGAATATCCAAACACACCAGAAAAGCAAGATCTAGTTTCAAAATCATATTTGATCATGATGCTGGAGGACTTCAAGAAAGACATGAACACACTTAGGGAAGCACAGGAAAACATTAATAAACAAGTAAAAGCCTACAGAGAGGAATCGCAAAAATCCCTGAAAGAATTCCAGGAAAACACAATCAAACAGTTGAAGGAATTAAAAATGGAAATAGAAGCAATCAAGAAAGAACACATGGAAACAGCCCTGGATATAGAAAACCAAAAGAAGAGACAAGGAGCTGTAGATACGAGCTTCACCAACAGAATACAAGAGATGGAAGAGAGAATCTCAGGAGCAGAAGATTCCATAGAAATCATTGACTCAACTGACAAAGATAATGTAAAGCGGAAAAAGCTACTGGTCCAAAACATACAGGAAATCCAGGACTCAGTGAGAAGATCACACCTAAGGATAATAGGTATAGAAGAGAGTGAAGACTCCCAGCTCAAAGGACCAGTAAATATCTTCAACAAAATCATAGAAGAAAACTTCCCTAACCTAAAAAAAGAGATACCCATAGACATACAAGAAGCCTACAGAACTCCAAATAGATTGGACCAGAAAAGAAACTCCTCCCGTCACATAATAGTCAAAACACCAAACGCACAAAATAAAGAAAGAATATTAAAAGCAGTAAGGGAAAAAGGTCAAGTAACATATAAAGGGAGACCTATCAGAATCACACCAGACTTCTCGCCAGAAACTATGAAGGCCAGAAGATCCTGGACTGATGTCATACAGACCCTAAGAGAACACAAATGCCAGCCCAGGTTACTGTATCCAGCAAAACTCTCAATTGACATTGATGGAGAAACCAAGATATTCCATGACAAAACCAAATTTACACAATATCTTTCTACAAATCCAGCACTACAAAGGATAATAAATGGTAAAGCCCAACATAAGGAGGCAAGCTATACCCTAGAATAAGCAAGAAACTAATCGTCTTGGCAACAAAACAGAGAGAATGAAAGCACACAAACATAACCTCACATCCAAATATGAATATAACGGGAAGCAATAATCACGATTCCTTAATATCTCTCAATATCAATGGCCTCAACTCCCCAATAAAAAGACATAGATTAACAAACTGGATACGCAACGAGGACCCTGCATTCTGCTGCCTACAGGAAACACACCTCAGAGACAAAGACAGACACTACCTCAGAGTGAAAGGCTGGAAAACAACTTTCCAAGCAAATGGTCAGAAGAAGCAAGCTGGAGTAGCCATTCTAATATCAAATAAAATCAATTTCCAACTAAAAGTCATCAAAAAAGATAAGGAAGGACACTTCATATTCATCAAAGGAAAAATCAACCAAGATGAACTCTCAATCCTAAATATCTATGCCCCAAATACAAGGGCACCTACATACGTAAAAGAAACCTTACTAAAGCTCAAAACACACATTGCACCTCACACAATAATAGTGGGAGATTTCAACACCCCACTCTCATCAATGGACAGATCATGGAAACAGAAATTAAACAGTGATGTAGACAGACTAAGAGAAGTCATGAGCAAAATGGACTTAACGGATATTTATAGAACATTCTATCCTAAAGCAAAAGGATATACCTTCTTCTCAGCTCCTCATGGTACTTTCTCCAAAATTGACCATATAATTGGTCAAAAAACGGGCCTCAACAGGTACAGAAAGATAGAAATAATCCCATGCGTGCTATTGGACCACCACGGCCTAAAACTGGTCTTCAATAACAATAAGGGAAGAATGCCCACATATACGTGGAAATTGAACAATGCTCTACTCAATGATAACCTAGTCAAGGAAGAAATAAAGAAAGAAATTAAAAACTTTTTAGAATTTAATGAAAATGAAGATACAACATACCCAAACTTATGGGACACAATGAAAGCTGTGCTAAGAGGAAAACTCATAGCGCTGAGTGCCTGCAGAAAGAAACAGGAAAGAGCATATGTCAGCAGCTTGACAGCACACCTAAAAGCTCTAGAACAAAAAGAAGCAAATACACCCAGGAGGAGTAGAAGGCAGGAAATAATCAAACTCAGAGCTGAAATCAACCAAGTAGAAACAAAAAGGACCATAGAAAGAATCAACAGAACCAAAAGTTGGTTCTTTGAGAAAATCAACAAGATAGATAAACCCTTAGCCAGACTAACGAGAGGATCCAGAGAGTGTGTCCAAATTAACAAAATCAGAAATGAAAAGGGAGACATAACTACAGATTCGGAGGAAATTCAAAAAATCATCAGATCTTACTATAAAAACCTATATTCAACAAAATTTGAAAATCTTCAGGAAATGGACAATTTCCTAGACAGATACCAGGTATCGAAGTTAAATCAGGAACAGATAAACCAGTTAAACAACCCCATAAGTCCTAAGGAAATAGAAGCAGTCATTAAAGGTCTCCCAACCAAAAAGAGCCCAGGTCCAGACGGGTTTAGTGCAGAATCCTATCAAACCTTCATAGAAGACCTCATACCAATATTATCCAAACTATTCCACAAAATTGAAACAGATGGAGCCCTACCGAATTCCTTCTACGAAGCCACAATTACTCTTATACCTAAACCACACAAAGACACAACAAAGAAAGAGAACTTCAGACCAATTTCCCTTATGAATATCGACGCAAAAATACTCAATAAAATTCTGGCAAACCGAATTCAAGAGCACATCAAAACAATCATCCACCATGATCAAGTAGGCTTCATCCCAGGCATGCAGGGATGGTTTAATATACGGAAAACCATCAACGTGATCCATCATATAAACAAACTGAAAGAACAGAACCACATGATCATTTCATTAGATGCTGAGAAAGCATTTGACAAAATTCAACACTCCTTCATGATAAAAGTCCTGGAAAGAATAGGAATTCAAGGCCCATACCTAAACATAGTAAAAGCCATATACAGCAAACCAGTTGCTAACATTAAACTAAATGGAGAGAAACTTGAAGCAATCCCACTAAAATCAGGGACTAGACAAGGCTGCCCGCTCTCTCCCTACTTATTCAATATAGTTCTTGAAGTTCTAGCCAGAGCAATCAGACAACAAAAGGAGATCAAAGGGATACAGATCGGAAAAGAAGAGGTCAAAATATCACTATTTGCAGATGACATGATAGTATATTTAAGTGATCCCAAAAGTTCCACCAGAGAACTACTAAAGCTGATAAACAACTTCAGCAAAGTGGCTGGGTATAAAATTAATTCAAATAAATCAGTTGCCTTCCTCTATACAAAAGAGAAACAAGCCGAGAAAGAAATTAGGGAAACGACACCCTTCATAATAGACCCAAATAATATAAAGTACCTCGGTGTGACTTTAACCAAGCAAGTAAAAGATCTGTACAATAAGAACTTCAAGACACTGAGGAAAGAAATTGAAGAAGACCTCAGAAGATGGAAAGATCTCCCATGCTCATGGATTGGCAGGATTAATATAGTAAAAATGGCCATTTTACCAAAAGCAATCTACAGATTCAATGCAATCCCCATCAAAATACCAATCCAATTCTTCAAAGAGTTAGACAGGACAATTTGCAAATTCATCTGGAATAACAAAAAACCCAGGATAGCTAAAGCTATCCTCAACAATAAAAGGACTTCAGGGGGAATCACTATCCCTGAACTCAAGCAGTATTACAGAGCAATAGTGATAAAAACTGCATGGTATTGGTACAAAGACAGACAGATAGACCAATGGAATAGAATTGAAGACCCAGAAATGAACCCACACACCTATGGTCACTTGATTTTTGACAAAGGAGCCAAAACCATCAAATGGAAAAAAGATAGCATTTTCAGCAAATGGTGCTGGTTCAACTGGAGGGCAACATGTAGAAGAATGCAGATCGATCCATGCTTATCACCCTGTACAAAGCTTAAGTCCAAGTGGATCAAGGACCTCCACATCAAACCAGACACACTCAAACTAATCGAAGAAAAACTAGGGAAGCATCTGGAACACATGGGCACTGGAAAAAAATTCCTGAACAAAACACCAATGGCTTATGCTCTAAGATCAAGAATCGACAAATGGGATCTCATAAAACTGCAAAGCTTCTGTAAGGCAAAGGACACTGTGGTTAGGACAAAACGACAACCAACAGATTGGGAAAAGATCTTTACCAATCCTACAACAGATAGAGGCCTTATATCCAAAATATACAAAGAACTCAAGAAGTTAGACCGCAGGGAAACAAATAACCCTATTAAAAAATGGGGTTCGGAGCTAAACAAAGAATTCACAGCTGAGGAATGCCGAATGGCTGAGAAACACCTAAAGAAATGTTCAACATCTTTAGTCATAAGGGAAATGCAAATCAAAACAACCCTGAGATTTCACCTCACACCAGTGCGATTGGCTAAGATCAAAAACTCAGGTGACAGCAGATGCTGGCGAGGATGTGGAGAAAGAGGAACACTCCTCCATTGTTGGTGGGATTGCAGACTGGTAAAACCATTCTGGAAATCAGTCTGGAGGTTCCTCAGAAAATTGGACATTGAACTGCCTGAGGATCCAGCTATACCTCTCTTGGGCATATACCCAAAAGATGCCTCAACATATAAAAGAGACACGTGCTCCACTATGTTCATCGCAGCCTTATTTATAATAGCCAGAAGCTGGAAAGAACCCAGATGCCCTTCAACAGAGGAATGGATACAGAAAATGTGGTACATCTACACAATGGAATATTACTCAGCTATCAAAAACAACGAGTTTATGAAATTCGTAGGCAAATGGTTGGAACTGGAAAATATCATCCTGAGTGAGCTAACCCAATCACAGAAAGACATACATGGTATGCACTCATTGATAAGTGGCTATTAGCCCAAATGCTTGAATTACCCTAGATCCCTAGAACAAACGAAACTCAAGACGGATGATCAAAATGTGAATGCTTCACTCCTTCTTTAAATGAGGAAAAAGAATACCCTTGGCAGGGAAGGGAGAGGCAAAGATTAAAACAGAGACTGAAGGAACACCCATTCAGAGCCTGCCCCACATGTGGCCCATACATATACAGCCACCCAATTAGACAAGATGGATGAAGCAAAGAAGTGCAGACCGACAGGAGCCGGATGTAGATCGCTCCTGAGAGACACAGCCAGAATACAGCAAATATAGAGGCGAATGCCAGCAGCAAACCACTGAACTGAGAATAGGTCCCCTATTGAAGGAATCAGAGAAAGAACTGGAAGAGCTTGAAGGGGCTCGAGACCCCAAAAGTACAACAATGCCAAGCAACCAGAGCTTCCAGGGACTAAGCCACTACCTAAAGACTATACATGGACTAACCCTGGACTCTGACCCCATAGGTAGCAATGAATATCCTAGTAAGAGCACCAGTGGAAGGGGAAGCCCTGGGTCTTGCTAAGACTGAACCCCCAGTGAACTAGTCTATGGGGGGAGGGCGGCAATGGGGGGAGGGTTGGGAGGGGAACACCCATAAGGAAGGGGAGGGGGGAGGGGGATGTTTGCCCGGAAACCGGGAAAGGGAATAACACTCGAAATGTATATAAGAAATACTCAAGTTAATAAAAAAAAAAAAAGCCATAAAAAAAAAAAACAAATAGGCATCTGGGCAATCATTATGGAGATGATTTGAATGGCTTAAAATCTCATGACCTCCATTGTATCCAATGAATGATTTTCTTAATCACACCCCAATAAAAGCATGAATCTGAAAAAAAAAAAAACAAAAAACAAAAAAAAAAAAAAAACGAAAATGTTCATTGCAATGAGTCATTGGTCTGATCTGAGGCCTCTGCCTTCTGCTACAGTATAAATACTAGATCTTCACCAGGACTGTCTGAGGTATCCTGCTGTTGCCCTGTTCCAAAGCCCTGGATCTGAACCTGGGTTGTAACTGAACTGGTCAGGCTGCCAGCTTACCTACATCTGTACCTCCAGGGCATACTCTCCAGCACCAGCCTGGCTAGCTCGTCCAGTGCCACAGAGGACAAGGAGCAGAGCCACCTCTCTACTTGCTCTCATGCCCTTGGGGCCAGCTCTCCCACACTACCCAGGTAAGGGGTGGAGCCAGCTCTGTTTAGCCTTTGAGCATCAATAAGGTCCCAGGCGGCAGCCCAGACCAGAGATGTTAACATGATCTTGATGGTAACTTGGGCCATAGATATCAACACAGACCTCTGCCATTGCAGGGTCACAGACCTATGCAGTGGCAGCCACAGCAATAGCAACAGCAGCATGGGCCAGGACATCACCATTCCCTCAGGTGGCATCATGAGCAGCTCCTTACCACCCTCACATCTCCAGTTCTGCTTCTCTTCATACTGCACAAGCCATTCCACTTCTCTGTCTCTCCCAATTCTTCACCACATACTTGTTCATTATAGTGATGCCCTCCTGTCCCCATTGCAGTGGGTGGGCCTCCCCCACTGTCATATCTATTTCAATTATTCTAGAGGTTCTGATCAGGACTGTTAAGCAAAGAATAAATACACAAACAATTATGTAATGGATAAATAAATTGAAGATCGTAGAGAAATCAAACAAATGTTTACTCACCTCAGATAGGCACTAATAATGCAGTAAAAGTACATTTCTACCACACTTCAACTTTGTCAACTAATGACCTTACTGGCCTTGCTTATAGAGTGGAAAAGTGGGTTATTTATAGAAACAAGGATGCACTCCAAAAAGCGTTATCGCCACAAGTCCCATCCCGTCGTGGATGATAACCTGATGGAAGCTGCATCATAGAGTCTCACCCTTCACTTAACCTTCCCCTTCCCAGATACTTCTCAAGATCACATGCATGTGGGGTGTAGAGGGGCAGAAAGAAATCCTAGGTAAGGTGTCACACACACATACACACAGGGGGAGGGGAGGAGGGAAAGAGAGAGAGAGAGAGAGAGAGAGAGAGAGAGAGAGAGAGAGAGATCAGAAAATAGATTAAAAGCTTTAAATGCTAAACAAAAAAATATGGCAATAGAAGCACCTACATCTAGGCAGGAAGCAAAAAAGAACCGAGCAGGTTGTATTTATGTATTTGAAAATATGTGCACATGTGTCCTTGCATGTGTGCATGTGTGCATGTGTGCATGTATTATGTAGTGTATGAAAGAACAGTTTTTAAATGCTATGAATTTGAAAGAGCAAGGGAGCATGCATAGGAGGGGTTGGAAGAAAGAAAGAGAAGGGGAAATGATATAATGATAATTTCAATTTTTTTTAATTTTTCTTTTGTAAAAATACATGATTAGCATGTAAGAAACTGAAAAAATAAAGAGCCTCTGAGGGATGAGAGATCTACTGCAGTCAGGTGAAGGTCTTCGTTCCACTTCATGAAGCTGAGTCAACAAGGAATTGACAGAAACCCAAACTGCTTGGACATTTGTTACCTAGAAATGCCACATAGGAATTCTGACTTCAAATGTCCAAGTAGGGATGCTGCTCACAGAGAGCATGACAGAGGCAGATTTGCAGGAATTTATTCTGAAGATAAAACATAATCATGTTGGTATAGATGAATGGGGTCCTGCCTGTTGGAATTATCTCTACAATACCTGGTTTACAAAGTCTTTGGCCTCCATGATCCTATGAGGCAAGACTTTACTGCCTTCACAATATACAGACTCATAGCTTTGGTTATCACAGGCAGAAAATCCATAACTGAAAAGTAGACAAACATGTATCTATTTGCAGATTTATGGGTAGCTATAAAAGACTTAGCCCTGTGTCCACATAGATGGGTACAGTGATTATAAAATAAATTGTAATGTTCCGCAGTTCTATCAGTATTTGAAATAATTAGAAACTTCACAAAAAGTTAGCATCAGGGTCACCCATGAGAAATATTATTTAAAATAATTAAATATAATAACCAGGTCATACAAAGGCAGAGAACAGAGCACATTAATAATATTCAAGATACAATCATGCACACCACTGAACTGAGAATGGGACCCCCATTGAAGGAATCAGAGAAAGGGGCTCGAGACCCCATATGAACAACAATGCCAACCAACCAGAGCTTCCAGGGACTAAGCCACTACCCAAAGACTATACATGGACTGATCCTGGGCTCCAACCTCATAGGTAGCAATGAATAGCCTAGTAAGAGCACCAGTGGAAGGGGAAGCCCTTGGTCCTGCCAAGACTGAATCCCCAGTGAATGTGATTGTTGGGGATGGTGGTAATGGGGGGAGGATGGGGAGGGGAACACCCATATAGAAGGGGAGGGAGAGGGGTTAGGGGGATGTTGGCCCGGAAACTGGGAAGGGGAATAACAATCGAAATGTAAATAAGAAATACTCAAGTTAATAAAGATTTAAAAAAAACACAATCATGACTCCACATGCTCATGTTTACCCACCACACTAAGAACATAACACCTGAGAAATCCCTCAGGTAGCAATTGTTAAAAAGAAAAGAGAAATGGGCAATAGATAAAAACCCATATGCTAGAATTAGAACATAGGAGACACTAACTAGTAAAGTGGAAATTTCTGGTTTGTTTAACAAATCAGTTGTTTCACCTGATGTTTTTCTAAAAGCTGTCTTGTAAGTGGACATATGATATTTTGCTGGAAACAGACACGTGAGACAGCATGTGATATTTAGAAAGAATATAAATAGAACCCCACAGTGAGAAGACACTCTTGGGTTGTTACACCATGCAATGTTTCTCTGGTCTTCACTGGTCTTCACACTATAGAAAGAAATGCGCCAAAGAATTTCTTGTGGCAACCTGGCTGATTCTGACCACTTATGGTGATTCATACAGTAGAGACTTGCTGTTTCTGCTGGATTATGTCACAGCTATTGATTTATATTTGGTGTTTCTTATTGGACCAGACTGCTGGTTTCCTAACAATGAAGAATGAAATCAGCTCAAGGAACTACTTCTAAACAGTTTCACAATCCCCATTTTCTATTAACCTTCTTGCTCCCCTACCTCTGGTTGGTGGGATAGAAGTGAGCTTAAAGTATTTAAGAACCCTAAATAAAGTAGGTTTTTAAAAATATATAAGCTTACAGTGGCACCCATTCATGGGGCCTAGGCATAATGTATAACTTTGCTTCTAATGAAGCAGATGACTAAACTCAATTATATTTTCATCATTTTGCCTTCAAATCATTCTCCTACTAGGGTCTTTATGCAAAGGGAAGATAGTATTATGGAATAGATTTCCATAGCTCAAAAACAAAGTAAAAAATTGTAAGACATATGTAGAAAAGATTTCTGAAATAATTATAAAAGGTGGAATAAGGCTACACCAATTTTAAGGAATATATCCATCTGAAATTCTAATACCTCTTACTAAGGTTGAAATTCTGTCATTATGGGTGATCAATGAAGATTGGCAAAGAGCTTGTAGTAACAACTTGGGAGAAATTAATAACAAATATTCAAAAGGCAAACATCAAAATGGCTTCTATTTTTTTCTATGCCCGAGCACTAACCCTGTGCCACAGCTTTCTGTACCCAATCATATCCAGAGATAACTTGTCTCCCAGGAGTGCTGAAACACATAAGCTTTTATTAAGCTTATAGGCTCACAGACTCATGGGAGGAACAAGCTCCAGCCAGAGACAGCAAGACCAGCTAACATCAGAAACAATCAGATGGCAAGAGGCAAGGACAAGAACATAAGCAACAGAAACCTAGGTTGCTTAGCATCATCAAAACGCAGCTCTCCCACCACAACAAGCTCTGGATACCTGACTATACCTGAAAAGGAAGACTGTGATTTAAAATCACATCTTATGATGATGATAGGAGACTTTAAGAGGTACATTAAATAACCCTCCTTAAAGAAATACAGGAGAGCACAGGTAAATAGGTAGAAGCCCTTAAAGAGGAAACACATAAATTCATTAAAGAAATGCTGGAAAATACAACCAAACAGTTGAAGGAATTGAACAAAACTAACCAGGAATTGAAAATGTAAATAAAAACAATAAAGAAATCAAAAAGGGAGAGAACTCTGAAGATATAAAGCCTAGGAAAGAGATCAGGAGTCATAGATGCAAATATCACCAACAGATAACAAGAGATAGAAGAGAGAATTTCAGGTGTAGAAGACACCATAGAAAACATTGATAAAAGAGTCAAAAATGCAAAATACAAAAAGCTCCTAACCCAAAACATTCAGGAAATTCAGGACACGATGAATATTCTTTTTTTTTTTTTTTGGTTCTTTTTTTCCGGAGCTGGGGACCGAACCCAGGGCCTTGTGCTTCCTAGGTAAGCGCTCTACCACTGAGCTAAATCCCCAGCCCCCACAATGAATATTCTTAAGGGATGGATGTGTATAGGGCTTTGTATGTTTAGGTGGGCAATTATATCTTATCAATTGGATCAGAAAAAAAAAAGAAAGAAAAGACCAAATCTAAAAATAATAGGTATAGAAGAGAGTGAAAATTCCCAACTCAAAGGGTCAATAAACATCTTCATCAAAATTATAAAACAAAACTTCCCTAACCTAAAGAAAGAAATGCCCATAAACATACAAGAAGTCTACAGAACCCCAAATAGATTGGGGTTCCTTCCATCACATAGTAATCAAAACACAAAATGCACAAAACAAAGAATATTAAAAGCAGTAAGAGAAAAGGATCAAGTAACATTTAAAGGCAGATCTATCAGAATTTTACCAGACTTCTCAACAGAGACTTTAAAAGACAGAAGATCTTGTGCAGATGTCATACAGACCCTAAGAGAACACAAATGCCAGTCCAGGCTACTATATCCAGCAAAACTCTCAATTAACATAGATGAAGAAACTAAGATGACAAAGCCAAATTTAAACAATATCTGTCCACAAATCTAGTACTGCAAAGGATAATATATGGAAAACTCCAACGCAAGGAGGAAAAGAACACCCAAGAAAAACCAAGAAATTAATCTTCTTTGGGCAAACCCAAAAGAAGATAGCTATAAAAACATAATTCCACCTCTAATGACAAAACAGCAGGAAGCAACAATTACTGGTCCTTAATATCTCTTAACATCAATGGACTCAATTCTTCAATAAAAAGATGTAGACTAACAGACTGGGTATGTAAACATGACCCATCATTTTAATGCATGCAGGAAACACACCTCAGTAACAAAGAGAGACACTACCTCAGAGTAAAAGGCTGGGAAAAAATTTTCCAAGCAAATGGTCCCAAGAAACAAGATGGAGAAGACATTCTCATATCAAATGATCAACTTTCAACTAAAAGTTATCAAAAAAGATGAGGAAGAGCACTTCATACTCATCAAAGGAAAAATCTACCAAGATGAAGTCTCAATTCTGAATATCTATGTCCCAAATGAAAGGGAACCCACATTTGTAAAAGAAACATTACTAAAGCTCAAAGCACATACTGAACCCCAAACAATAATAGTGGGAGATTTCAACACCCCACACTTATAAATGGACAGACCATGGAAAGAAAGAGACAGTGAAATTAACAGAAATTATGAACCAAACAGATTTGACAAATATCTAAAGAACATTTCATCCCAAAACAAAAGAATAGACCTTCTTCTCAGCCTCCAAAACTTACCATGCAATAAGTAACAAAACAAGCCTCAACAGATAAAAGAAGATTGAAATAGCATCATGCATCCTATAAGTCTACCACAGACTAACGCTGGTCTTTGAAAAAAACAAAAACAATAAGATACTCAATAAAATTCTTGCAAACCGAATCCAAGAGTACATCAAAACAATCATCCATCATGATCAAGTAGGCTTCATGCCAGGCATGCAGGGATGATGGAAAACCATCAACATAATCCACTATATAAACAAACTGAAAGGTAAAAACCACATGATCATTTCATTAGATGCTGAGAAAGCATTTGACAAAATTCAACACCTCTTCATGATAAAAGTCGTGGAAAGAACAGGAATTCAAGGCCCATACCTAAACATAGGAAAAGCTATATACAGCAAACCAGTAGCTAATATTAAACTAAATGGAGGGAAACTTGAAGCAATCCCACTAAAATCAGGGACTGGTAAAGGCTGCCCACTCTCTCCCTACTTATTCAATATAGTTCTCAAAGTCCTAGCCAGAGCAATCAGACAACAAAAGGAGATCAAAGGGATACAGATTGGAAAGGAAGAAGTTAAAATATCACTATTTGAAGATGATATGATTGTATACTTAAGTGATCCCAAAAGTTCCACCAGAGAACTACTAAAGCTGATAAACACCTTCAGCAAAGTGGCTTGATATAAAATTAACTCAAACTAATCAGTAGCCTTCCTCTGCACAAAAGAGAAACAAGCCGAGAAAGAAATTAGGGAAGTGACACCTTTCATAATAGTCTCGAATAATATAAAATACCTCAGTGTGACTCTAACCAAGCAAGTGAAAGATCTGTATGATAAGAACTTCAAGCCTCTGAAGAAAGAAAGTGAAGAAGATCTCAGAAGATGGAAAGATCTCCCATGCTCATGGATTAGCAGGATTAATATAGAAAAATAGGGCCATTTTATCAAAAGAGATCTGCAGATTCAATGCAATCTCCATCAAAATTCCAACCCAATTCTTCAGAGTTAGACAGAACAATTTGCAAACTCATCTGGAATAACAAAAAACACAGGATAGCTAAAACTATCCTCAACAATAAAAAGGCTTCCAGGGAATCACTATCCCTGAACTCAAGCAGTATTACAGAGCAATAGTGTAAAAAAAACTGTATGGTATTGGTACAGAGACAGACAGATAGACCAGTGGAATAGAATTGAAGACCCAGAAATGAACCCACACACTTATCTATGGTCACTTGATTTTTTACAAAGGAGCCAAAACCATCCAATGGATAAAAGATAGCATTTTCAGCAAAGGGTGCTGGTTCAACTGGAGGTCAACATGTAGAAGAATGCAGATTGATCCATGCTTATCACCCTGTACAAAGCTTAAGTCCAAGTGGATCAAGGACCTCCACATCAAACCAGTTACACTCAAACTAATAGAAGAAAAAGTGGGGAAGCATCTCGAACACATGGGCACTGGAGAAAATTTCCTGAACAAAACACCAATGGCTTATGCTCTAAGATCAAGAATTGACAAATGGGATCTCATAAAACTGCAAAGCTTCTGTAAGGCAAAGGACACTGTTAGGACAAAACGACAACCAACAGATTGGGAAAAGATCTTTACCAATCCTACAACTGATAGAGGGCTTATATCCAAAATATACAAAGAACTCAAAAAGTTAGACTGTAGGGAGTCAAATAACCCTATTAAAAAATGGGGTTCAGAGGTAAACAAACAATTCACAGCTGAGGAATGCCGAATGGCTGAGAAACACCTAAAGAAATGTTCAACATCTTTAGTCATAAGGGAAATGCAAATCAAAACAACCCTGAGATTTCACCTCACCCCAGTGAGAATGGCTAAGATCAAAAATTCAGGTGACAGCAAATGCTGACAAGAATGTGGAGAAAGAGGAACACTCCTCCATTGTTGGTGGGATTGCAGACTGGTATAACCATTCTGGAAATCAGTCTGGCGGCTCCTCAGAAAATTGGACATTGAACTACCTGAGGATCCAGCTATACCTCTCCTGGGCATATACCCAAAAGATGCCCCAACACATAACAAAGACACGTGCTCCACTATGTTCATAGCAGCCTTATTTATAATAGCCAGAAGCTGGAATAAACCCAGATGCCCCTCAACACAGGAATGGATACAGAAAATGTGGTACATCTACACAATGGAATATTAGTCAGCTATCAAAAACAATGACTTTATGAAATTCATAGGCAAATGGATGGAACTGGAACATATCATCCTGAGTGAGGTAAACCAATCACAGAAAAACACACATGGTATGCACTCATTGATAAGTGGATATTAGCCCAAATGCTCAAATGGGCTATCTAGATGCACAGTACACATGAAACTCAAGAAGGATGACCAAAATGGGAATGCTTCACTCCTTCTTTAACAGGGGAACAAGAATACCCTTGGCAGGGAATAGGGAGGCAGTTTAGAACAGAGGCAGAAGGAACACCCATTCAGAGCCTGCCCCACATGTGGCCCATACATATACAGCCACCAAACTAGATAAGATGGATGAAGCAAAGAAGTGCAAGACAACAGGAACCAGATATAGATCTCTCCTGAGAGACACAGCCAGAATACAGCAAATACATAGGCGAATGCCAGCAGCAAACCACTGAACTGAGAACGGGACCCCCGTTGAAGGAATCAGAGAAAGGACTGGAAGAGCTTGAAGGGGCTCGAGACCCCATATGAACAACAATGCCATCCAACCAGAGCTTCCAGGGACTAAGCCACTACCCAAAGACTATACATGGACTGACCCTGGGCTCCAACCTCATAGGTAGCAGTGAATAGCCTAGGAAGAACACCAGTGGAAGGGGAAGCCATTGGTCCTGCCAAGACTGACCCCCCCCCAGTGAACGTGATTGTTGGGGGTAGGTCGGTAATGGGGTGAGGATGGGGAGGGGAAGGAGTTAAGGGGCTGTTGGCCCGGAAACTGGGAAGGGACTAACATAGGAAATGTAAATAAGTTAATAAAGATGAAAAAAAAGTTACTAAAACCTGAAGAAAAAAAAAAAAGAATGATATCCTGAGGTGAATGAAGCACAGATTCACATTTCTGCCCTCCGTGCAAGTGATATAATAAGTTCTTTGTAGTCCTTTGAAGAGGGTTGGGGATTTAGCTCAGTGGTAGAGCGCTTGCCTAGCAAGTGCAAGGCCCTGGGTTCGGTCCTCAGCTCTGGAAAAAAAAATTGTAACTGTAGTCCTTTGAAGGTTTTCTTCATAATTTTTCTACTGATACATTTGTTAGAGGACTTTTGTGAGAATTAAATGCATCAATGCCAATAGAGTGCTTTTAGAAGTGTCTAACTTTAAGAAAATGTTTCCTCTTTCCTCCTCTTCTTCCTTCATTATAATCACACTTTTATTAATGGGAATAGTTTCTGTCTCGGTGATAGATACTACTAATTAAATAATAGAAAAGAAATTATATATCTGATATATGTACACATATTAAACTTAGTTTTAATTATACAGAGATTTGTTCTGACAAGTCACAGTAGATAGATCAGAACAATTACACATTGGAGCTGCTAAGATATGTAGCCCCATCAAAACAAAGGTTAATCTGAGTCATGGGATAGAGGATGAGCACAGCCTCTTGTTTCGCTGATTTTCAATTATAGCAGAGAAGAAGCCAGACCAGTTAGGGAGTAATGCACATGTAATGAAAAAGCAAACAGAAATAGAATAGTACTGTATGTCAAAAAAGAAATAGCATTCTGGTCATTTAAGATATATGCTGTGAGTGGAAGAGCCTTTTTCTTATAATAAATGCAACTGTATTTGCATCTTTAAAAAAGACTGATAATGTTTCCTCATGAATCCAATAAAATTAAGCAATTCTTTGCATATCACAATATAAAACATTACTGGTATACCACACAATCCCACAGGTCACACAGTTGCAGAAAGAGCCAATTGTACTTTTCTAGTTCCATTCATTGGCCTGCAAAATTAACACTGTCCTCATTTTTAATAGCTGAACAGTGTTCCATTGTGTAAATGAACCACATTTTCTGTATCCATGCTTCAGTTGAGGGACATTTGGGCAGCTTCCAAATTCTGGCTATTATGAGTAAGGCTGCTATGAACATAGTAGAACATGTGCCCTTGTGGTATGGCGGCACGTCTTTTGGGTATATGCTCAGAACTGGTACACCTGGGTCTTCAGGTAGAACTATTTCTAATTTTCTGAGGAACCACCAAAACCAAAACCAAAAACCAAAGTGGTTGTGCCAACTGATATCCCACCAGCATTGGAGTAATGTTCCTCTTTCTTCACACCCTCATCAGCATGTGCTGTCACTTGAGTTTTTTATCTTAGTCATTCTGATTGGTATAAAGTGGAATCTCAGGGTTGTTTTGATTTGCATTTCACTGATGACTAAGGATGTTGAACATTTCTTTAAGTGTTTCTTGGACATTCAAGATTCCTCTGCTGAGAACTCTCTGTTTAGCTCTGTGTCCCATTTTTTAATTGGGTTATTTGGTTTTTAGAAGGCTAACTTCTTGAGTTCTTTATATATGTTGGGTATTAACCATCTATCAGATATAGGGTAAGTGAAGATCTTTTCCCAATCTGTAGGTTGCCGTTTTGTCCTATTGACAGTGTCCTTTGCTTTATAGACGCTTTACAGTTTCATGATGCCCAATTTATCAATTGTTGATCTTAGAGTCTGAGCTGTTGGTGTTGTGTTTAGGAAATTATCCCTATTGCCAGTGCATTCAAGGCTCTCTCCAATTTTCTCTTCTTTTAGATTCTGATTTTCTGTTGAGGTCCTTGATCCACTTGGACTTCAACTTTGTGCAAGGTGATAAATATGGACCTATTTTCATTCTTCTACATGCAGACTGGCAGTTAGACCAGCACCATTTGTTAAAGTTGCTTTCTTTTTTCCAGTGTATGGTTTTGGCTTCTTTGTCAAAGATCAAGTATCCATAGGTATGCAGGTTTATTTCTAGGTTTTTGAATCCTTTCTATTGATTGACCTGTCTATCTCTATACCAACACTGTTTGGTCTTTATCACTATTGCTCTGTAGTACAGCTTTAGGTGAAGGACGATGATGCCTCCCCAGAAGATCTTTTATTGTTTAAGAATTGTTTTCACTATTCAAGTTTTTTTGTTTTACCATATGAAATTAAGAAATGCTCCTACCAGGTCTGTGAAGAATTGTGTTGCAATTTTGATGGGGATTGCATTGAATCTCTAGATTGCTTTTGATAAGATGGCCATTTTTACAATATTAATCCTGCTAATCCATGAGTATGGGAGATCGTTCCATCTTCTGAGATCTTCTTCAATTTCTTTCTTCAGAGACTTGAAGTTCTTGTCATATAGACCTTTCACTTGCCTGGTTAGAGTCACACCAAGGTATTTTATATTATTTGTAACTATTGTGAAGAATGTTGTTTCCCTAATTTCTTTCTCAGCCTGTCTATCCTTTGAGTAGAGGAAGACTACTGATTAGTTTGAGTTAATTTTATATCCAGCCACTTTGCTGAAGTTATTTATCATGTTTAGGAGTTCTTTTGTGGAATTTTGGGGGTCAGTTAAGTATATTATCATATCATCTGCCAATGGTGGTATATGACTTCTTTCTTTCCAATTTGTATCCCTTTGACCTCCTTTTGTTGTCTGTTGCTCTGGCTAGGACTTTAAGTACTATATTGAATAAGTATGGAGAGAGTCCCTGATTTTAGTAGGATTGCTTCAAGTTTCTCTCCATTTAGTTTGATGTTGGCTACTGGTTTGATGTATATTCCTTTTACTATGTTTAGGTATGGGCCTTGAATTCCTGATCTTTCCAAGACTTTTAACATGAAGGGATGTTGAATTTTGTCAAATGCTTTCTCAGCATCTACGAAGATGATTACATGTTTTCCCCCTCTGAGTTTGTTTATATAGTGGATTAAATTGATGGATTTCCCTATACTGAACCATCCCTGCATCCCTGGGATGAAGCCTACTTCATCATGATAGATGATCATTGTGATGTGTTCTTGGATTTGGTTTGCAAGAATTTTATTGAGTATTTTTTCATTGATATTCATAAGGAAAATCTGAAGTTCTCTTTCTTTCTTGGGTCTTTGTGTGCTTTATGGATAAGTGTAATTGTGGCTTCTTAGAAGGAATTGGGTAGTGTTCCTTCTACTTCTATTTTGGGGAATAGTTTGTAGATTATTGGTATTAGGTCTTCTTTGAAGGTCTGATAGAATTCTGCACTAAACCCATCTGGTCCTGGGCTTTTATTGGTTGGGAGACTTTTAGTGACTGCTTCTATTTCTTTAGAAGTTATGGAACTGTTTGAATAGTTTACCTGATTTTGATTTAACTTTGGTACCTGGTTTCTGTCTAGAAAATTGTCCATTTCCTCTAGATTTTCCAGTTTTGTTGAGTATAGGCTTTTGTAGTAGGATCTGATGATTTTTTTAATTTCTTCAATTTCTGTTTTTATGTCTCCCTTTTCATTTCCCATTTTGTTAATTTGGATACTTTCTCTGTGCCCTCTGGTTAATCCAGCTAAGTGTTTATATATCTTGTTAATTTTCTCAAAGAACCAGCTCCTGGTTTTCTTGATTCTTTATATAGTACTTTTTGTTTCTATTTGGTTGATTTCAGCCTTGAGTTTGATTATTTCCTGTTGTGTGCACCTCTTTGGTGTATTTGCTTCTTTTTGTTCTAGTGCTTTTAGGTGTGCATAGTTAAGAGCACTGACTGCTCTTCCAGAGGTCCTGAGTTCAATTCCCAGCAACCACGTGGCGGCTTTCAATCACCTGTAATGAGATCTGATGCCCTCTTCTGATGTATCTGAAAACAGCTACAGTGTACTCATGTATGATGAATAAATAAATGTTCTCTTCTATATGTTGCCCTAGTTGTAATATTTTGTCATGGCAGTAGAAAAGTAACTAAGGCAGATACTTAGCTCTTCCTAGATTAATACTCCTGTATTCTCAGCTTTTGGGAATGAGACTGACCAACCAGACAAAGAGTAAATCACACTGATAGCCTTATACTTAGTATTGTGATGTTTACACTGTGTAAATAGCATTAGTCACTCTCCTGTCATAGAGGAAAGAATGTGTTTAAAATGCAGGTAGCATTATTTCTAGAGATAAGACATAGGTTTAAGATTCTTGACCCCTATATGAACCCAGAGTTCTAAATGCTCCAGTGCTTCCTGCTATGCCAGGGAAAGTAGAACATCGTCTTTTTTTTTTTTTTTTTTTTTTGGTTCTTTTTTTTTTTTTCGGAACTGGGGACCGAACCCAGGGCCTTGCGCTTCCTAGGTAAGCGCTCTACCACTGAGCTAAATCCCCAGCCCCGGTCTTTTTTTTATATATGCTTGTTGTGGTTGTTTAAATGAGAATGCTCCCTTCCATCCCCTCCACCACCACACTGAATGCTTAGTGACCAGGGAGTGGTACTATTTGAAAGGATTAAAAGGAATTTTGGAAGTACTGTGTCACTGTGGTAGGCTTTGGAGTTTCAAAAGCCCATGCAAAGCCCAGAATCTCTCTGTGTCTCTGTCTCTGTCTCTGTCTCTCTCTGTATCTCTCTGACTCTCGACTCTGTGTGTGTGTGTGTGTGTGAGTGTGTCTATCGATTAGGATGTAGCTCTCAGCTATTGCTTCAGAGCCTGACTGCATGCTGTCATGCTCTCTACCATGATAATAGTGGACTAAACGTCTGAAATTGTAAGTAAGCCCCAAATTAAATGCTTTCTTTCATAAATGTTGGCTTGGTCATGGTATCTTGTCACAGCAATAGAACAGTGACCAAGACACTTGCTAATACATAACCCACACAGTAAATTCACTACAAGGAATATATCATAGCAGAACCTTTGCTACAATAACACCCTTTTGATCCTTTAGCACAAAAACAGAGAGGTCACATAATAAGCCAGAGCTCTGTCTCTGGAGTAAAGATTTACAAAATATACCACAACCATGGTCCTCTTACTGGACAAATGTAAAAAAAAATTAACAATATGTGAGTTCCACATGAACTTATATTTAATGCCACTATAAAACAACACATACAAACTACACACACACACACACACACACACACACACACACACATATATATATATATACACATACAAAATTTATGACTATGGAAATCTAAAGAAGATACACTAACAAATCTTTTTAAATTTCATTTATCTACTTTTCATCATGGACATTGGCTTCTTCATGTTAAAGTATGAGTGTTAAGATCAGAGGATAACCTGTAAGAGTTGTGTCTCTACCATATGGGTCCCAGATATCAAACTCAGTTTGTCAAACTTGGCAACAAACACCTCAACCCATTAAGTCATCGCACCAGCTCTGTTCATGAGTCATTTACATTCCCATTAAGGATTAATAAAAAAAATTCTCTATGATTTCTGCTTCCATCCAGACTCCAGGAAGACATAACTGGTCTTGAGAAGTATGATCATCCTACTGCTGGAAATGGAACTGAGAACACAATACTAGCAACTTGAGGTAGCCTACCAGAGGGACTATGGTCAAATAGTGCTGCCCTGTGGACATACGTGAAGAGAGAATACATCTATCACAATATATGTCACCAGAACTACAAATTACCTAATTGGTTTCTCAAATTTATTTTTCTTCCTTTTTTTTTTACAACTTGTATATATGAGTTGACCCTATTTAGCAAATTGTTCATATTGCCTCACATAGGCAGACAGGAATTATATGACTCATGAAGTTTTGTGGAAAGCTATGGTTACAATTACTATGATGAAACACCATGACCAAAAGCAACTTGGGAAGAAAAGGGTTTATCTCACTCACAGTTCCATATAACAACAGTTCATCAAAAGCAGTGAGGGCAAGAATTCAGTCAGAGCAGGAACCTGGAGGTTCTTCCCTGAAGAAGCTGATGCAGAGGCCATTGTGGGATGCTGCTTCCTGACTGCTCCCCAAGGCTTGCTGAGCCTGCTTTCGTATAAAACTCAGGACCACCAATCCAGAATAGCAACACCTGCAGGGATCTGTGCCATCTCTCACAAATCATTAATTAATAAAATGCCATATAGGCTTGCATACAGCCTGGTGTTATGGAGGCATCCTGTCGATTGAGGTTCTCTCCTCTCTGATTACTCTAGCTTCTGTCAAGTTGACATCAAACTAGCTCACACATCAAGTACAAAGAAATTGTTACCTGTGGAAGTGGATTGTAGATATAGAATCCTCCAGTGACATTCACACAGACTAATATATACATATGCTCTGAAGTAGAATCACTATAGCTCAAAACATCAGGTCAAGTATCATGGAGATGGTGCCCTACCAAGTCTAATTTACAAGAGGGATGTATAGTTAGCTAAATCACCACAGAGATAAGGAAGAGAATTTGATGAAATGCATAATAAGCTAACACCTAATACATAAAATTAAGAGAAACATTAATATGCTTTATGGTAAAAACAAATGCCTACTTTGGGGGCAGATACATTGCACAAAAATTAACTTTAATAAAACTTAACTTTAATAAATCCCTGAATTTTAATTATTTTTATGGATTTTTTTATTTCATCATTCAAAATAGTACTCTTCCTGGCATTTCATATGTACTTGGTTTTTAGACAAACCTCTTCCTCACCTCTCTTCTCTTCCATCTGTCTACCCCTATCCCTGATTGAACCCTCCCACCCATAGAAGTCTCCCTTTCATAGCGCTTATATCACGAGTATACACTTTACTTCAAACCCTTCCCCCTTAAACTTCTCTTTACCCTCTCATTGCCCCTTTCTAGTTTTCTGACATCCACCCACATTCCCTCTCTCATAAACACACATATATAAAAATTAGAGGCTGGATCCACACATGAGACATAGCATGCAGTGCTTTTCTTTCTTTGCCTAGGTAACCTCACTTAATATAATATTTTCCACTTCTGTGCATTTTTCAAATTAATATTTTGATGGGATCTTGCCAGTAGATGGGCATCATTTCCAGCTTCAGTTATAGTATTACAGGCTTTTGCTGCGAGCTTTGTATAACCAGGACACTGTCAAACACACTGGAGATGCTGGAATGGCACACGCTGCATGAGGACAGCCAATCTGAAATATCTGTGGACCGAAGGGATCCCATTACCTTCTCTAACACATTATAAACTCATAACTTCATATAATGCTGATGATTTCATATGATTATATGAAGTGCTGTGACAGTTTTCTATGGAGAGGCATAATATATAAACCAACACCAATCCAGGTCCATGTTAAATTTAAAAAAGATAATTTTGTCACAGCAAAATTAATATCTATAGGTGTAGTGTTTAAAGCACATTATATTCTTCCATGTAATTTTCCTGAGCCACCACCAAAACAACCCTCCAAATTTTGGAACATATATAATGGCAAGTTTAGGAGTGTTCCCCCTTTCTCCAAATCTTCACTAAACATACAGAAAGATAAAATAAATCCAGGAGATTATGGAAGGCTTGTTCAATTTCAGATTTAACCTAAATACTTTCCAGCAATCAACCAATCAGCACCACAGCCAAAACCTCATTATCCACAGTGATCCAACAAACCTTTGTGCTGTTAAAGAAACAGAATGGTTGACAAAAACACCAAGAACATTAAAAATGTAATTTAAACCATACAGTGAATGTCATATAAATGAACTTGTAAACTCTTGGCCATTACATAACCCAGAACAGATGTCTAGCCCCCTGTGACAGAACACAGCAGCTACTGAGAAGGAGGATGGCAAGATATCACAAAGGACATGGAAGTTTGATCAACAGGCAATAACAGCATAATACACTATGTATTCCTCAGTTTGCTTAACAGGCAAAAAAAGCATAAATAGAGCCACTAAAGCCTTCTAATATCAAGAGATTTTCACTGTACAAAATCTAGCCTTCAAGAGGGACTGGTGATAGTTTATTCTGCCATATCAATCCCATAAGCATGCAATGGTCATAATTCCTGAAAGTGAGTTGGAAGAGAGAATTATACACATCTGGATATTACATCAGCATCAGTTTACCATATACATAAAGACATTATTCCTACCATAGACTGTTACCCAGCAACTTATTGTTGATAAAATTCCCTCCCTGGAGTAGGACATCTACCCCCTCCTCATAAATTCCTAAGGACAAACCAAAGTCCGATTCCACCACATCCCATCCTGAAGATCCAGTGAGTTTATTGGACTTCCTTACTGAACATGAGTCACTGACAGGAACATGGGAGACTCCAAAGCAGCCACACTGGAAAGTCTTCACCTAGAATGGATGATAGCTTCCCCATAGCTGTATAGGTGGAAGCCCCTCTCCATAGTCTTCTCACTTATGTATTCTAGTCCCTTCCATATACCCAAGATCTCTGAGAATTACAGCAAATTTTCATACAGATGGCTGGGAGAAGTTACTGGTACCTTAGGTAATGGTTCCATGGCCCTTCCCACCTTCTCCTTCTATGAGGGAAAAGCAATAGTCAACATTCAACTAGAAAATGCAAAAATTTCCTTTGCACCCACCAAGCATGCAGATGCTACACAGAGTGAACACACCTACTTTGGTGAATGACACTGAAAGAATACATGCAAAATGAATATTCTACCAACTAATGGAGAAAGTCCTCAAAAACACACATTATACACAGACTCAGTCTAACTAGAACCCTCTGATCTGGACTAAAACTGGCTACTCTAGCTTGATAGACACAATTTGATCTCATCTGAAGAAACCATTGTTCTTATCTCTAGAAATTACGTTTAGATTTGATTTGCATCATGAGCCTCTGCATTGCATGTGAGCAAGAAAAAAAGTAGTATATGAGAGGACAAAAGAAGTCTTCTTGCAAAACCAGTGAACTCTTGCTCTCATAATCAAGGGATGGAGTGTAGGACTCAGGCTGTCCCCTTTCTCCTTGATTCCACATCATGTAAAACAGTAATTTTTTTCAGGCTGTACCTTGCACAGAGAGACTACATTTAGCAAGCAGCTTCTGACTCTGGTTTGAATGTGAGCACAGAGATAGAAAAAGTCTGCATCTTGGTGGGCATATAGACAACAACACCTGTCTGGCACCACCTATAAGGACATGCTGAGAAATATCTTATTCCTAAAGATGGTAGGGGTGCCACTCTGCGTCAAAGTTAACTGGGACTATAGGGGATTGTGGACCTACTCACATATCCAGAATACCTGGTCCAAGAAAGAAAAAGCATACTACATAAAAGAGTGCCTGCAACACTCTGACATGGACACCTAAAGAGGACACCTACACTGTGATAATAACAACAGCCCCACTGACCTGTCACCTGGTCACTGAGTGTATGCATCAACAGACAGGCAGAGAACTTCCAATTGCATAAGGGTTTCATCTCAGTTTCTACTGTTGACATTACCTACTTGTATTGCCATCCAACTGGATCTACTATCTTTCCATCTGCCCACTGGTTCATTGGTTCCCTGCTTTACCCCACAACCTCTATCGTCTCCCATTTCACTTCTGAAGCTCAACTCTACCCTGAGACTTGGCTCAAACTTGTGACCCTGAAACTTGACTCTTAAGAGTAGCATTGTATTCCAGCAGAGAGCTTTCTGTGTCCCTATCAATTCCCGATTCTGCCTCAGTTAGACTTTTTTGAATTTCTTGAACTCTGCAATGGTCTCTTCAGCCTTCTGTGGTCACTCTGTAATCCACATATGGATGTATTCACTGCACAATGTGTGAGCTGAGAGTTAATGTTAACAATTAAAAGTATAATAAAAGAACCTGTGTTTGCTTTGGCTGGCTCTCATCAAAGTCAGGAGTGCTTAACAAATGAAACCATCATGCCCTGTAAATGTACCAGTATTCAATAAACTGTGATGTAAAAACACATGAATATGTTTGATTGTGTTTTTGCTTTCCCATGGCTGGTAAACCAAACCCAGATCTCTGCCAGGAGATAATGCAAATGGCCTCTAGACCAGTTCTCAGGAAAGCCATATTCACCTTTCATGAGCCAGCTTTCACATTAGCCTACATTTCTGTCAGCATTCTCATCTCCAAACTCCTACTAGAACGGTCTGCTAAGTTCTGCTTACATGAAACTGGAGCTTTTCTCATCCAGAGCTCCAAATTTTTCCACATTCCTCTTACAAGACAGCCTTAAAGGCCTAGGAACCACATAGGAAGATTCATCACAGCATCAACTCCACTTCTTGGTACCAACTCTCTATTTTTGCTGGTTTCCTCATTGCTAAGACAAAAACAACTTAAAAGAGAAAATCTATACTTTGGCTCACAGTTTGAGGCATACATTGTAAAATCGTGGCTAGGGAGATGTGATAGCAGGACCACAAGGTAGCTAGCTGGTCTCATTGCAAGCACAGTCAGGAGGCAGAGAGAGATGGGTGAAAGTACTAAGCTCACTTTCTCCATTTTTCAAAACCACAGTTTATGGGACGGAGCTGCCCACACTGAGGTGAGTCTTATCCCCTGTCTTAGTTAGGGTTTTACTGCTGTGAACAGACACCATGACCAAGGCAAGTCTTATAAAGGACAACATTTAATTGGGCCTGGCTTACAGGTTTCGAGGTTTAGTTCATATCATCAAGGCAGGAACATGGCTGTATCCAGGTAGGCATGGTGCTCGAGGAGCTGAGAGTTCTCCATCTTCATCTGAGGTCTGCTAGTGAAAGACTGACTTCTAGGAAGCTAGGAGTAGGGTCTTAAAGCCCACAGTGACACACCCACTCCAATAAGGCCACAGCTCCAAATAGTGCCACTCCCTGGGCCAAGCATATCCAAACTATCACATCCTCACAGTTAAATCTTCTTGGGACTATCCTCACAGAAATAGCCAAAGGTGTGTTTCCATGGAGGTTCTAAATTCTCCCAAGTTAAAAATTCAGGATTAACCATCACCCTACCAAATGACCATTACCTGCTGAATGGACAAACAGCGTAGATGAACCTTAATAACATGATGTTAAATGAAAAAAGGTCAGTCACAAGAGACAGTCAGAGTCCATTCACCTGAAATATTCAGAATAAGAAAATTCATGGGCAGAAAATAAATGACTTTACAGAATTAGAAGTATATTTCAACTTTTCGTTATCTTGTTACAATTGATAACTTAAGTCGCAAACCACCTTTGTCTCTCTTATATAATTTTTTTTAGTTCAAGGACTAGAAATGTACCTCAGTGGGTAGAATGCCTAGCATGTACAGAACCCTGAGATTAATTCTCAACACCACATAAACTAGGCATAGTGGCACACAGCAGTAACCCCAGCTCTTTGGAAGTGAATCTTAGATGATCAGAAGTACAAGGTCATCCCAGCTACATAAAAAAGAGTTCAAGGCCAGCCTGGAATACATGAAAACTTGTCTGAAAAAACTTCAAGGGCTGGTGAGATGCCTCTGAGGATAAAAGCACTTACTGTTCTTGCAGTTTCCAGCACCTACATGGTTGGTCACAACCATCTGTAATTCCAGTTCCAGGGGATTCTATATCCTCTTCTGAACTCCTGGAGCATCAGGAATGTACAAGATGAACATATGAACATACACTCATATATCTAACGTGAAAAATGTAAGTCTAAAATTAAAATTCAACATTTGGGTTGCGCACCCTTAATCCCAACATCCAGAAGGCAGAGGCAGGTGATTCTCTGTGGGTTTGAGGCCAGTCTGGTCTACAAAGTAGTATGTTCCAGAATGCTGAGACTACATAGACACCCTATCTTTTAAAAAAAAAGAGAGCAACTTTAAAAAAAACTTCAAGCACTTACATTCTCACCAAATTTTACAACTCACATGTCACTCTGATTTCTTCATCTGCTACAGGAAGTGTTCTTATATTCCTTTCAAATTAAGCCTCTCCTCCATTCCACCCAGAGGTAACTGTAAAAGTAACTTTCATTCTCCTGAAGTAATTGTCATCTAGGAGGCTTACTGCTCCTTTCTCCTAACCTAGGCCTAGCCCTGGAAGCTTCTAGACTCCATACGATCATATCTAGGCCTAGAATGTTTTTAGCCTCTGACACTACTGAATAAGCTCACCTTTCCTAGTGCTTTCTAATCTGCTAGCTGAGCTGGTTCGACTCAGCTGTTCTAGCTCAAACTCCTCTCCACACTAACTGATTTAATATCTCTCTCTCTCTCTCTCTCTCTCTCTCTCTCTCTCTCTCTCTCTCTCTCTCTCTCTCTCTCTCTGCCTGTCCTCAATTATCCTGCTTGGCATTGTTGGAGATCGAGAAATTGCCACACAAACCATATGTTTATCAAGAATAGTTTAGGGATTGGGGATTTGGCTCATTGGTAGAGCACTTGCCTTCCTAAGGTGCAAGGCCTTGAGTTCAGTTCTCAGCTCCAGAAAGAAAAAGAAAAGAAAAAGAAAATGTTAAAGAATAGCTTACTGAACACACACCATAATACTGGACATTCAGGACCACAAAAAGGAAAGACATAATTGCAACACCAGTCCATCCTCAGGGACATATAAAATGCCTATAAGGGAAACATATGTAAAAAGTTTTAAAAAGATTTTATAGATGTCATTTTAATTTTAAAATTAAAAATAAGAATTTCTTTTTGTTATGAGTTCAGGTGGGAATAAGAGCCCAGTCAGAGAGAAAATTCAGACATAAAATTTTACCCAGGATAGAGTCACTGACCATAGGATAGAGTATGAAGTTTGTGACATTAAAGTAATATTTCTGAGTAGGCCTCACGTACCTTTGCTTCCTTAGAAATATAGGGGGCTGGAGAGGTGGCTCATTGACGAAGAGCACATTCCCAGGATCCATAAGATAGAAGTCAAGAAACCAAAGCAAGTTGCCCTCTGTTCACACAAGCTCCCAGACACACAAACACACAAAGCACATAAGTCAGGGAGAAGCTGCCTTGGCCCTAAATGTTGCTACAAGTTGCTTCACGAATGGCTCTCTCCAAACACCTTCTCCCCACTTTAAGCCTTTCTTGCAGGAATGGCTAGGCCTTTTTAACAGTAGATCTGATTAGTTGAAGCCCACCAGCACTGCGTTATCTTTCATTAAGTCAAAGTCACCTTGTTGATTACTTAATCCCAGAAGTACTATTCCTTTAATGTTGCAGGTTTCATGTGTGAGATAGAGAATTACACGTGGCTAATACACCCAGGGCTTCATAGAATTATATCTACTATGATGTGTGAGAGAGTGGGTGCTGGTTGATTTGTTTGTTTGCTTTTTTTATTTTTTTTTTTTAGACCTGCTCTCACTGTGTAGCCCAGGCTAGCCTCATAGCAAGATCTACCTGTCTCTGCCTCCAAGTGCTGGGAATGAAGGCACAAATTGTCACACCCAACTAATGTATATTCTTTTTATGTAAGCTGTAGAGCCAAGCTGTTGGAAAAAAATATTCTGTCAACGTTGCTTGAACAGCACTAGCTAAATCTCTCTTGTAACCCAAGACATCTGAACACTAAAACAAGAGTGTTACTCTGAGTCAGGCCAGCCTGGGTACAAGAGGAACACCCTATCTAAAACAAACAAACAAAAGAACAACAGTAATAGATTTTTTTTTCATCTCATGGTCACATGCAAGATAGTATAGTGCTCCACCAAACAACAGAAGAAGTAGTATAAAATACACAGAACTTTATAAACATATTTAAAAAACAGACATCTCTCTTATAAAACCAAGACTTTAGTTTTGGGTACAAAGTGGACAGACTCAAAATTACGAGGCTTTAGTTATTCCACTGGATTTCTTTGCTAATGTATTAATGTTTTTTTTTTTAAAGTTTGTAAGTTCAGAAGTTGAAAGGGCAAAGAGGGGAACGGTTGGCTTACTAAAAAAGTATTATCAGTTAACCTTTAAGATGATTGGTCCTGAGTAAGGTAAGGGGGCGGGCGGATGGGTGGCAAACAGGGGAATTTCAGAATATTGAAATAACATAGCATGATTATTATTATAATCATAACTTTTTGACTTATTGGTAGCATTCTTCAGTGTCAGCCACAAAAACTACAGTGAGCTCATATGTAAGAGCTTCAGGAAGGACTGCCTGGTGGTCAGCTCTGACTCAAGGTATTTTAGACATAACACTTCATGTTGACCTTTGATTTGATGGGTCCTACATAAAGCTTTGTGGAACTTCCTAAGATTAGCATACCTCACACAAATCATTCATAACATACAGAACAAAACAGGGTATGTACCTAGGATGTCCTTGAGCCAGGTCACTTCTCTATGTCAATGACTGGCAGGCATGTTACAGCAACAATATGAAATAGTTGACAGACATGGGACAAAATGGCTACAGCTATTCTAAGGGGATTCAGACTATAGCAGGGATCATACTGACTTTGGCTATATGTTCTAATCCTCTGACTCCTTATTCTCGGGCTCATTCTGTGTCTAGCTTGTTCTCTCTTCAGCCTGTCTCTGTAAAACTCTCCTGGTAAAACTGCCACCCTCTCCTTTTCTCTCTCTGCACTGCTCTCTCTCTCTCTTTTTTTTAAATTTTTTTTAATTTATTTTATTTATATGAGTACACTGTAGCTGTCTTCAGACACACCAGAAGAGGGCATCAGATCCCATTACAGATGGCTGTGAGCCACCATGTGGTTGCTGGGATTTGAACTCAGGACCTCTGGAAGAGCAGTCGGTGCTCTAACCACTGAGCCGTCTCTCCAGCCCCTGCACTGCTCTCTTAAGTAGCCTCTTTGTCCTCTCTCATGAGAGTTGGACATACCCTATTCAAATATCTCTCTCTGATTCATCACTTTGTCTGCCATTCAATTGGACATCACTTTCAAACATCATTGCTTCCTTCTACTAACTAACCCTACCTTAATTGTTTGGGATTAAAGGTGTGTACAAAAGGTGTATTTGTATCCCAGACAGGGATTAAAGATGTGTCCTAAAGGCTGAGCCACATCACAACTAGAAACAAATTTTTGCAGAAAATAGTACAATTTGGGGGTTCACAGTATGATCAAATACCCTGCATTAGGCAACCACTGCTACAGGTTTTCTCCTATGCTGGGTTAGTTTTGCCCACTTCAGAGCTGTGTCTGAGTAGAAGCACAAGTATGTTTTTTGTGAAACCTGTCACGTGAAATATGCCTTCGAAATTTATTTATTTCAGATATGTTGGTCATTCCATTCTTTTGATAATTAAATTCCAAAGCATGAAAATACAAGGTTTGTGTATCCATTATCCTATTAGTGGATATTTCAGATATTGCTATTGGGGTCTGGGAATCACTGAACAAACCACTTTTAGTCAAACAGGGATGGTTTTTGAACACCACACCCTAAGACTGATCGATAGAGCTGCAGACCAGAATTGAGAACTGGCTGTCACCTTGAGCCAGGATTCCACAGATCTTTTATGTCCTTAAATCCACAAGTGTGTGTGCCAAGTTATTCCACCAGTGAGAATTTAGGGATAGGGGCTTTCCTTAGGAATGTGTCTTTGTTGTTCAATCATCCTGTTCCCACTGGTTGAGGTATTCAACTATGGCAGTAAACTTGCCTTGTCTAACATTCATGTCTTAACAACCAGGATATCAGTTACCCACATACGTATCTGTTTCTGCCAAGCAGGGTGTCAATTCCTAGGGAGGTCTTGGTACCTTCAACTTTACTCTGCCCCCCCCACTCAAAATGGAAGTTTTATTCCAAATAGCTTTTTGTATTGGTGCAGGTGTCTCTCTTATGTTGGGGTCCATCCCAGGGGCAGCTTATAAAGCAGAAAACATAAAAATTTATACATAGGTGCAGGAAATGCTACCTGGTTGTTGGTTCAGGTCCAAGTTTATTGTGGCTAACTACAAAGCATTTCTAACTGACTTCTATTGTGACTGGTTTCCAAAACACTAAAGCACAGAACATAACGGAGTATGCAATCAACTTGGGCATGAGAAAGTTTTCTAGTAATAGCATATGTGAAAGTGTTCTTATGATATTAGTAACAGCATCAAATGGCAAGCTAGACAAGTAACACTTACCTAGGCCTTAACAATCTTCAACTTTTTTATATTTCAGTTTTTACAAGCAATTTTATAGGCATATTTTTATATATCTTGCAGAAACTTCTAGTGCACTAGTTATCTTTAATTGTCAGCTTGACACAACCTAGAATTACCTGGAAAAATAATGTTGATGTCTGAATTGTCTTGGCCTATAGGCATATCTATGGGGGATTGTCTTATTGACACTAATTGATGTGGGAAGACATAGCCCACTACGGGCAGTACCATTCCCTATGCAGGAGATCCTAAACTGTATGAGAGTAGAGAAACTGGACTGAGGACAAGAAACCAAATGAGTATGGATGTATTCATTTCTCTTTTCTCATGATAACAAATATAATATGAAGAGTTGTTTGAAGCTCTTGCCTTAACATCCCTGAAACTGTAAGACAGATAAAGTACTCCCTTTCTCCCCTGAGCTGTGTTTTTTTTTTTTTTTTTGATTCTTTTTTTTTTTTTCAGAGCTGGGGACCAAACCCAGGGCCTTGCGCTTCCTAGGCAAGCGCTCTACCACTGAGCTAAATCCCCAGCCCTCTGAGCTGTGTTTTTTAGTGCCATTTATCACTGCAACAGAAATGAAACTAGACACCTAGCAGAGGAATTAGTGATTCACAAGTTCCTATCCTCGTTGGGAAGGGAAGCAGGTACAACAAGGTTTGGTTTTTAGATGCTGATAACATTCTACTTCTTCAAAAGTGTGTTGGCTACACAGATGTGCTCCCTCCCTGGCATTCCATTAAGATGTCCACCTATGACCCATGCCTACTTCTGAATAATTATTAAATCAGTAAGCACTGGAACAACTGACACAAGTACAAGATCAATCAGCATAAGCTATTTGCTATGAAGAACACATATTATACCATGATCATCATATATGTAGTGTCAGGAATTTTTATAAGTAGACTACATGCTGTATAACTCATTCATTCAAATCAGCTGTGGGGTGGTGCAAGTCTGTCATTCCAGCACCAGAGGCTAACACAGGAGGCTCCAGCTTTGAAACTAACCTGGGTTGTATCATGGCATACTCCTTTAATCCCAGCACTCAGTAGGCAGAAAAGGTCATTTGTTTTTGCTTCATCTCTTACATTCTTGTGTCAAATTGAATAGCAGCCAGCTGACTCAGTTGCTGGTGGCAAATTGAGCACAGTGAAGCAGATGAGAAGCCACATGGATGAAGGACTCCTACTCAAATCTTCGTGTAGGGAAAAGCATCATGCCAATGAGGGGGTTGGGATGGGCACAAGGCAAGAAAGCTTTCAGTATTCAACACACAAGGTACTCGTCTGCTTTGCAATGAATTTTCTCTAATCTGTTGTTCATGTGCATGCACATGCATGTACTGGTGTATAGCCACAAAAGGGTAGGGTACAGGGTTGCATGTGTTGAAGTCAGAGGACTTCAGGTGTTGGTCCTCAGGTGTCTTCCACTTTTTGTTTGAGACCGAGCCTTTTCTTGGTTTGGAGCTTGGCAGTGAAAGCTTCTGGGAATCAACCTGTCTCTACTTCCCACCTGTGACAAGTGGATCTTGAATCTCAAAAAGGTGATGACACAATCCAAAGGACTTCTTTGAAACAAAACATTTTACTTCTGCAGAAGGGTGTCAAGTACATCCAGTGAGGTATTTGGGTTATCCCTAATGCAGACGGGTCTTATGCCTCACTCTGAGTTAACAGGATTCAGTCTCATATTCACACACTAAAGTAATTCTAAGAAGATATAAAACTTGAGCATATATTGTGATTTCAAGAACTACTGACCCTGAAGAAATCTGAATTTCTTCCAAATGGCTTCTTTGCCATTTTAATGAAGTTTTGTATGATGATGACGATGATGACAATGGGTGATGATGATGATAACAATGATGATAATGGCAATGACAAAATGTTAAAAATTTCCACACATCTCTCATCACTGGAATAACAGGATTATAGGACCATAGTACTACTCAGCTGGCTTTTTATGTAAGTGCTGAGGACCTAAACTTACTCAAAGCTTCTTTTACTCCCTACAGACAAGAAATTGAGCAGCATAATCTGATGTGTGTGTGTCCGTATGTATGTACGTACATTATTCTTATTGGTATGTGTGTGTGCATGTGTGCCTATGTGTAGTTACATGCACATGAGTGCAATGTCTGAGAAAGCCAGAAGAGATGGTTAAATACTCTGAAACTGGAATTACAAGCAATTGTGAGCTGAATAATATGGGTTCTGGGAACAGAATATGGGTTCTCTGAAAGAGCACAGGCTTTCTTAACCATCAAGCCACCACTCCACAACAAAGTTTTGTTTTGTTTAACAATTTTTATTTTATAATCTTTCTCTGTGTATCGGGGGGGGGTAGTTTGTGTGTATGAAAATGTACACGTGAGATGTGAGTACAGGTTCCATGGAGGAGAGAAGAAGAACATAAGATGCCCTGGAGCTTGAGCCCCAGGTATTGTGAGCTACCCAACCTGGGACCTAGTAATTGAACTCAGGTCTTCTGGAACCACTGAGGCATCTCTCCAGCCCTTCTTTATTCTTTCAACAAATATTTAAGGGTCTATTCTATGTTGAGAATTACCTTAGGCCATGAGAATATGTGAGTAAATGTCTTAATCGGTTGTCCCTTGCTGTGACATAACACCTAAGTCTGGATAGAATGAGGTTTATCTTGTCACATGTTTCAGAACTTTAGTAACAGAAATTCAGGTAGTCACATCCAACAAGGGTCTTGTGACACTTAAAATCATGTTGGAAATCAGAAAATGAAGTAGACGCAAGCAGAAGAAACATGAGAAGAGGGGCGTTGGTTTATAATTACCTACTGTCAGGGTAACCACTGCAGTCCCTCAAGAGCAGGATGAGAAACCCACTAGTCCATCCATGACATCTCTGTCCCCATGTCATCAGCTTCCAACACTCCTGCATTGTGAAACCAGGATCCAACACAAGCTTAGATTAGGACAAATTATATTCCAATACAACAGGTTGTTTACTCCAAAGCCAATTACACGGAACAGACATTTTTATGTCTATGCTTTGCCAGGGTCTATTTTATGCCATACATTGTCCCTCGCCCTTAATTCAGTGTCTCAAACAACTTCACACAAAGTTATGAAAAGGTCATTGTGACCATTCTCAGATTTCCCATGAAAACAGTCAAAAAGAGGTTTAAGTAATTCCATCAACGCTTGCACAGCTAAAAGGGGCAGGGATTTGAGTTCAGACAAGCTAACCCAATTTACAAAACGCCATTACCATGTTGTACATTGTGATGGAGTTCTAGTTTATTCCTTGCAGACTTCCATTTTGTCCAACAGGTATGTAGCATAGGGTGTCCCTTGGAGAGCCATGTAAGCTGGCCCCATCTTCCTTTTAGCCAACACCACTCACAAACTCTGCATTGCTTACCTCACTTCTGTGGCCTACAGGAACTAACCCTATTAACATAGGCACTTACAGACAAATTCCTGAAAACCATGAACAGCTGCATCCAAAGAATCCACTTGCTGCCGTGATGGACAGAGATACAGAGACAAGCCTCCTCTATAAGCACGCTCATCACAGTCCAACATGCATCATCCAAGCCATGGTGACATCCCAGAATAGTCAGTCTGGGTCTGGAAAGATGGCTCAGCAATTAAGAGCACTTACTGCTCATGCAAAGCATCTGAGTTTGATTCTCAACACTTATATTGGACAGCTCACAACTACCTGTAACTCCAGCTCCAGAGAATCCAGAACCCTCTCCTGGCCTCCAAAGTACTGCACCCATATTTCTCTCTCTCTCTCTCTCTCTCTCTCTCTCTCTCTCTCTCTCTCTCTCTCTCTCTCCCTCCCTCCCTCTCCCTCTCTCTCTCTCTCCCTCCCTCCCTCCCTTCCTCCTCTCTCTCTCTCTCTCTCTCTCTCTCTCTCTCTCTCTCTCACACACACACACACACACACACGGACACACATATGCAGATAATTTAAAATAAAATCTTTCATTTAAATTTTCTTTCATTATAAGTATGTATGCCCACCACCTGGGTGGAGTCAAAAGCCAAGTGAGAGAGGACAAAGATGAAGTATTTCTAAACATATAACAAATACTGTTGCGTGTTTCTACGTTGTCTTAAGCTGGCAAGTTAGGAAAATAATGATGGTGGTGGTGGTGGTGGTGGTGGTGGTGGTGGTGGTGGTGGTGGTGGTGGTGTGATGGTCGTTGTGGTGATGATAGCAACTATTGTCATTGTACTATTCCAAAGATCAAATTCTTCTGTGCACTCACCTCACAACTGTAAGAAAAACAAAGTGGTCTATCGACATGCCTCCAGTCCATCTTTGGGATACTGGCACTAAGTTTAAATTAAATAGCAGCTGGCTACACATAAGCCAGCAGTCCTGGTGGAGGTGTGGTCCTGCCCATTGCTGAGGTATCATTATGCCAATCTGTCTCTCCAGCAAGGTGATCTGACAACTTACCAGGACTGTGTGGAGTCTCTTCCTGAGAGGCAAGCACTCTCTGGCAGGCACCAGGCTTCAGCCTTTCCTTTCTCCCAGCATTGAGATTCCTGGGGTAATTCAAATTTCTTGGGGCCAGCTTTTTTGTTTTTCATAGTTGGATGGAGTGGCATAGGTGTTCTCTTTTCTGCAAGAAAAGAAACAGCAGAGCCATTTGCCTTCTGAGTTCACAAATCTTAACCAGCTTTTATCCTTCATCCTTCCTTCCAACACAGGGCCCTAGGGGACAAAAACATGGAGGGGAGCTCAGTGCTTTAGAGTTTTAACACCTCCGTCCATCTCTCCCAAGACCTCCACCCCTGTGGCTTCAACAAGACTATATTTGGCTGACTTCATACTTGGAGAGGCTATGAGAGAAGTCCTGGGAGATGGGCAGAGCAGCATTATACTAACATTTCCAGTAGACACCAAGGGAAGTGTGCACAGGCGTTTGGACACATGTGGGTTGGGAGGGGTGGTTTGCTTTTGTTTCATTTGTTTTGTTTTCTGTTGGCAGGGTCTGTCTTACCTGAAACTCTCCATGTGGAGCTGCCCAGCCTCAAACTTGCTGTCTCCAGACTGCAGCAATTAACGGTGTACATTGCTACACCTGGCAACATTTGGGATTCTTGTGGCCAAAACTCTGGGTGTTCAGAGGTTTATTGCAGCTTAAATAGTGGGTTTGCTGAAGACTCTTCCTCCATGTGAACTAAGCATGTCAGTAAAACAGCCAGTAGAGGTGAGCACACAGAAATGAAAACAAAGCTAAATCACTTTTCTAAAAAAAAAAAAAGAAAGAAAAAATAAAAGAAAACTCACTGCTAGTGATACCCCACCCCCAAGTCTATGATATTGTGTGTTACTTTTGCACAGTTGCCATAGCAATGCAATAAATATTTAAAAGTCCAACTTTGAGAAGCACGGGCCCTGGATGAATTTGCATAAGGACTACAGTGTCCTCTAGAGGTAGATACTAGTAACGTCACTACTTACCGATGCCAACACCAAAATCCAAAACCCAGGTTATTAAAATGACTTGTTGGTGTTTCTGGAACCTGAAACAGAGGGGCTTAGCCCAGAAGACGCAAAGCTACTGTGTCTCTCCAGCTGTACATATAAACAGAAAGACAGACAGAAGCTCATCTTTTGGATATTGTTTGCCTCCAGCGCCAGAGCAAAATGTATCTTTATTCTTTACTGCATCTCAAATCAACTAAGAGCCATGTCTCTGGGTGGGTCTATGGGAAGTAAGGGGTTTGCAGTTTCCAGGAAGGATTCAATGAAAGAGGGACAGTGTCTTAGTTAGGGTTGTACTGCTGTGAGCAGACACCATGACTAAGGCAACTCTTTTTTTTTTTTTCCCGGAGCTGGGGACCGAACCCAGGGCCTTGGGCTTGCTAGGCAAGCGCTCTACCTCTGAGCTAAACCCCCAACCGACTAAGGCAACTCTTATGAGGACAACATTTAATTGGGTCTGGCTTACAGTTACAGACATTCAGTCCGTTATCATCAAGGCAGGGAGCACAGCAGCATCCAGGCAGGCATGGTATAGGAGTTGCTGAGAGTTCTACATCTTGTTCTGAAGGCAAACAGGAAAGAACTGATTCCAGGTAGCTAGGAGGAGGGTCTTAGAGCCCACAACCACAGTGACACACCTCCTCCAACAAGGCCACACCTCCTCCAATAAGGCCACATCTCCAAAGGGTACGACTCCCTAGGCCAAGCATATTCAAACTACCACAGATAGCCTCCCCCAGAGTGAATAGCCATTTCCAAAAAGTGTGGCTGCTGAGTGCATGGGCTTCATTGCTGCCAACCTTGCTGCCATTCTTACTGATATCAGAACCCAGCTTCTACAGCATTCCTACGTGGACTGAAGATCAGAAGCTCTACACAAATCCTCCAGGCCTTTGATGCCAGACTGAAACTATGAAGTATCCAGGCTATGCACTGGGCAGCTACAAGGTTCTCAGCCTGTAGACAGCCATTATTGGACTACCCAGCCTGTATTGTGTGAGACAATCTAATGAGTCCCATTTGAAATAGATATGTTCTGTTCCTCCAGAGAACCCTAATATAAATGCTGTCTGGGCACACCTGGCCTTTGGCATGGGGCTTTTCTTTAACCAAGAACTGGTGATCCAAAACACATCGCTATAGCCCAGGACTTTGCATATGCTAGGTAATGGAAGGTACAAGTCTACCACTGAGATCCTTGCAGTCCCACAGTGGGCTTTTTAACCCATGGTGTGAGGCAGGCAAGCATGGGAATTAGTTTAGCAGCCTAGGTCTCTAGTGGAAAGAGTTATGCTCTCTCTCTCTCTCTCTCTCTCTCTCTCTCTCTCTCTTTCTCCCTCCCTCCATCCTTCCCTCCTCCCTCCCTCCCTCCATCCCTCCCTCCTTCTGTCTCTCTGTCCCTCCCTCTTCTCATAGTGCACTTGTCAGCCTAGCCCCTTCACCTAACCAATGTTCACACCCTTCCCCAATGTACCTATCAACATGAGAACCCCTGAACCTCGTATGTATATCAGGCCATACATACTTGAGTCTCTTAACAGTACTATAGATTTCTCTGCTCTTAGTAACAGTCTAATTTAGACAGCTTCTAGTCAAATACGTTCCCAGGGTATCCTCTATGAAGATTAAAAGGGGCGGCCAGCATGAACTAATGTCAGGTGCATGTGCAAAAAGGCAAACTGTGTCCTTCAAGTGAACACTCAGAGCTAATCCTTTATTTTCAATGTTAGACCTATGCATAACTGGGCATGCATATAATTAAAGTCAGATGCATTATGGGAAAGGATGAGTTCTGTAGGAAGAATGAGCATATGACTTAATCTATCAATCAAGATACAGAACCTGGACTGGAGAGATGGCTCAGTGGTTAAGAACACTGACTGCTCTTCCACAAGTACTGAGTTTAAATCCCAGCAACCACATGGTGGCTCACAGCCATCTGTATTGAGATCTGATGCCCTCTTCTGGTGTGTCTGAAGACAGCTACAGCGTACTCATATACAAGATACAGAACTCCTCAAGCCACTCCCCACAGTAGCCAGCCCCTCCTTCCTTTAGACCCTATAAGAAAGAGACACCAAGCCATAGCCTAAGATCCTTCAGTATTCTCACTCTTTTGAGCAGCTGTTAATCTTGACGACATATCCTCTGTAATCCATACTAGCCCTTCATTTCTAATAAATTTCTATCCCTTTGCAACTGTGTAGCCATTATTTTCAGTTCTTGTAGTAATAGGCAAAGATCCTAGAAACATCCACTCAGACCCTCCCACCTCTAGGAACAGTTGTTCCAGAGAGTCCATTCTAAAAACAACAGCCAGCTCCCAGCATCCATCACCACGTAATTGCACCCCAGCTACGCAGTAAATCTCCATCTTGCAATGTCTTGGGAGAGGCAGGAGAGAAGGACGAAGCTAGAATTTCCCAATAACTTGTTGTGCTTGGCCCAAAGTATCTGGAGAAGATGCGATGAGGCTCGTGCCCTTTAAGAATGCCCTGGTCTCACCAGGCTATCATGAGGCATGTGCCTGAACCCCTTTCCCCACTGCAACCCATTCTGTGGACCAAGCCAGGCCCTGTATGCTGCAGTGTAAATCCTCCCAACTACCCCAGGCTTGGGAGCAGATCCCTTGGGGTCGCTACCAAGAGCCAAGAATTCTGAGAATTCAGGGTGGAGGGAGCCCTCAAGAAAACAAGTGAGTGACTTGATCCTTGCACCGACACATTTCTATTTTCAGCCTGGGACTGGGCTCATCCCCCTTGGGGAGAAGACCAGGCAGGAGAGAGCAAAGGCCAAAACGCGCATCCAGTTTATTATGGCCTTGAACTGTGTTGACTGTGGAGTAAAAAGAGCTCAAGGCTCTCCTGGGTGTGGACTTCACTTAGAAGAAAGGAGGAGGCAAGCAGTGAGGCGTCAGTTTTGCCTCAGATGGGAACTTGATGGGGTTTCAGACCCATAGGAATGTCCTCCGAAATGAATGTGGCCTTCATTCCGCCACCACACAGCATTTTCTAGCACTGAGTTAGACCCTGGCATAACGAGCATTGTGTCTGTTTTATAGGCCAGGAAAACAGGGCACGGAGAAGTGTCTGATGTGGATGATAGGAGCTGGGGGAGCAGCTCATGGTAGCACCCAAAACCCAAGGTTTGCCCCATAGCACTTCATAAACTTGGGCATAGCGGTGTGTAACTCTAATCTCAGCACTTGGAAGTGGAAGAGGATGAAAACTTGGAGGTCATCCTTGGCTATCTGGGGAATTTGAGGCCAACCTGGACTGAATGGACCCTGTCTCAAAAGAAAAAAGAGAAAGGAACAGAAGGAGGTGTAATTTGGTAGCAAAATGTCTGTCCAGCGTCCAACTTTCTTTGCTGATATTGTGATATACAATACTTAAACGCAATTTAAGGAAGGAGGAAAAGTTTATCAATAAATACATTTTTATTTCACATGTGCATGTGACATGTTTGTGCCTGAGTGTGTATGCACGCAATGTGCATGCAGGAGGTCTCTGGAGGCCAGAAGAGGGCAACAGATCCCCTTGAACTCGAGCTACAGATGGTTGTGAGCCACGATGTGGGTGCTGAGAACTGAACCCAGATTCTCTGCAAGAACAAGTACTCTTAACCACTGAGCCATCTTTCCAACTCCAAACTTCAGAGTGAACATCTCCTTTCTATTCCCGTGTCCTTCGTGGTTTTCTGTCTTCACCTCTGGATCATGGACACATGCCACCATTGTCATCTAATTCTATTCTAATCTCTGTCACTAACATCATGACATTTAATCAATTGTTTTAGTAATTTATTTATTTTTATTTTATGTACATTGGTGTTTGGACTACATGTATGTCTGTGTGTGGGTGTCCTATCCCCTCGAGCAGGAGTTACAGACAGATGTGAGTTGCCATATGGGTACTGGTCCTCTGGAAGAGCAGTCAGTATCCTTAACCACTGAACCATCTTGCCAACCCAAGCACATTGTCATCTTTTATTGTTTGTTCATTTGTTTGTGTTTTTCAAGAAAAGGCTTCTCCCAGGCTGTCCTGAAATTCACTGGCTTGGCTTCAAATTCACTGAAATTTGCCTGCCTGTCTCCTGAGTGCTGGAATTAAACATGTGTACCACCTCTGTCCTATTCCTAATTAGTATTTTAAAGATCTGTTTACTTTTATTTATGTGTGTGTGTGCCGTGAATGTGGGAACCAACAGAAGCCAAAAGAGAGCTTCATATCCCCTAGAACTGAAGTTACAGAACCTTGTGAGTCCTTAAAGTGGATGCTAGGGAATGAAACATCTAGAAATGGATCTTGTGGAAGAGCAGCAAGCACTTAAAGGTTGGGCCATATCTTCAGTCTCAGATTTACTTTTTTCTTTGTTTGTTTGTCTGATTGGTTGGTTGGTTGGTTTGATTTCTTTCAAGACAGGGCCTTACTATTTAACTCTGGCTGCCCTGGAACTCCTTGTGTAGATCAGACTGGCCTCGAACTCAGAGATCTGCCAGCTTCTATCACCCAAGTGCTGGGATTAAAGGCACGCCCAGCTCTACTTTTATTATTTTTAATTGTGTATACATCTGCATGTGGGTATGTACACATGAGTGTGGGACAGTAGACTGTGCCAGGAAACTCTATAAGGTTGAGTGTCTTTGGCTCCCAGATACCCACCTGAGATGGTAGGCGGCTCCTTGATCCCTGCCAGATTCCTGGCCTGGAACATGTGCCACACTAAACATGACCTGTGGTCGCATAGCCCAAAACAGAGTTCTCCATACTAGTCAAGTATCTAGAGGTCCTGAGGGTTTAGCTAATGAGCTTCCCTTCCCAGACATTCTTCCTACAAAAGGTATTTAATCTCTGGTCCACCCTAAGAAGGTAGCATGCACCCATTTCCCACGACCAGCAATCAATAAACAATTTGGAACCAATGACTCTCTTTTATCAAGAACCACTGTGAGGAGCACAGAGAAGGCTTTTGACTACTGAGCCACACTCTGTCTAAACCTCCAGCAGAAAGCCCTTCTACACTCTCAGACATCAAGCTAAGGACAATCACCAATGAGCTAAGCTGGAGTTCCCATTTCTCCAGCTCGTCATCCTCAGTCAGTGGCTTCCAACTCCTCAAGACCCAGAGATGACTGGACGTCCAGGAGTTTGAAAGTCCCCTATCCCAGCTTCATATCAGACCTGTAGACTCCTGATCCTTGGTTCCTGACTCCTCTGTGTGGTTTTCCAGCAGCAACTAGATGCCCAGGAGCTTAGAAACCCCAGCTTCGGCTCCACCCATCCTAGGCTGTATTTTCCCACCCCCACCCCCACCCGGGGTTGGTGTCTCAGTGCCTCCCTGTAGGCCAGCGGTGCAGGATAAACACAGTCAAGTGCTCCCTGAGTTTCCACTCCCCAGCAGCGCTTCTATACCTCAGCACTGTGGCAGAACATGGATACACGCATAAGTACAGGTGTTCATGGGGGTTTGACACATCAAATACACCGGAGCTAGAGTACTCATAAAGCTGTGAGCCACCTAGGTATAATGGGCACAGGTATAAACCTAGCACTGAAGACATAGGAGAACTCTAGAGGCCTGCCAACCTAGCTGAAATGGCATGTTCCAAGTCCACTGAAGAAACCCTATCTCAAAATTTAAAAGGTGGAGAAGTAGAAAGGGAAGATATCCTGAAGCCAACCTCTGGCTCCGCACGTGTTTTCGAGGGCAAGCATACCTGAACACACATGTGCTCAACACACATACATACACAGGAAAACAGAAATAGTATCTCTATACCATCAAACTTAACAGGAAAGCCATTTAAAGAACAAGACATATCTTAGTTCCTTGTGAGCAGAGTTTTATCTTATCAGATTGTAGGCCCATCCAAGACACCTCTAAAGGGAGCTGGCGGGATGGCTCAGTGATAAAGAGCACTGGCTGCTCTTCCAGAGGCTCTTAATCAATTCCCAGCACCCACATGGCAGGTCAGACCTGTCTGTAACTGTAGTACCAGGGCACCTGATACCCTCACACACATCTACCTGCAGGCAAAACAGCAAGGAACATAAAATAAATTATATATATTTTTACACTTGATCTTAGCCAAAAGGCCGAGAAGCGATTATATATATATATTTTTAAATGGGGGAAAAAACAACCTAGACATCTCTGGAGCCATCCTACAATCCAAATCATGAGAGAGAGAGAGAGAGAGAGAGAGAGAGAGAGAGAGAGAGAGAGAGAGAGAGATCTCTTAGCAACCCTTTGAGATGTGACCTAAGAGTCACCCAAATGTTATATATGGTTTCTGCTGAAATATGTTGGAAAAGTTTTCCAGGAGAAGCCATGTCTATGTTGTACTTGTACGTGGTATGCTTAAAGCCCATGTTTTTAAAACCTCTGTGTAGTGTGTATGTGTGTGTGTGTGTGTGTGTGTGTATGTGTGTGTGTAGATGTGTGTATTATATGTGTCCATGTACATCTGTATATAATATATGCATGCAGGTGCACCCATGGAGACCAGAGGCAGTTGGTTTCTGAGTGTCTCCATCAGTCATCTTCCACCTTAGCTTTTGAGGCAGCATTTCTCAGTGACCTGGAGCTCACCAATTCAGGTAAGCCCTGCTGCCCAATGGATCCAAGAGATCTGCCTTTCTCCATCTCCCCATCTCTGGGATTACACGCATACCACTTCCCCCAGCTTTTACATAGTGCTAGGGATCCAAACTCAGATCCCTTTGCTTGCATGGCAACTGCTTTCCTCACTAAGCCATCTGTTTCCAGCCCCTAAAGGTCAACTGTTAATAAACTCTAATTCAGTTTCAGTCTGGCTCAGCCTGAACTTGTTTTCTGCAGTGAAATGCATGATTTCTTTCCCAGTCTTTTAACTCTCTAATTGATGGAGGAGAAAATGGACCTGTTCCTGCACCTCTTGGTGACAAGGACACAGCTCCACACTGCCACCCTCAGAACCCTGGGAAGTTACCTGTGGTTTGGGGGGGGGGGGACTTCAAGTTAGAGCAAACTGGGTGATCATATATTTGTTCCAAGCCTGCTTTCTTTTTCTAGTGCAATTAGCCTGTGACACACTAAGGTTTATAGAGCTGTATTTGCAGTGACTTTAACACTGAAAGGAATGTCAAAACTAACCACTGTGGAATAGAGCTGGAGATTATTGGAGATATTTTAATATAAGCTTAAGAGTGGGTGCTCAGAACAAAGTTCAGCACACCCAAGTGAGGTTATGTGCTTCCCAAGAGAGTATGGGAAAGTAGGACACATCCAAGTGTGAATACAGGCTCCTCAGGAGAGAAGGAGCAATGAATTGTCCCAGCATCTGTGCTGTTTTGTAATTCTCAAGTTATATCCCTAAACATAGCTAAGGAACTATTTTCCCTCTTTTCTCTCTCATGGTAAGAGATCTATGTGAGGTGGTTCTGAATGGACTTAGAATAAGCAAAGATGAACAAAATGCCATGGGTGTTGCATGACGGTTTCAGTGTGTGTCTTTCCCACGAATGAGGTTTCTAGGGTGGGTCCTCAGAAAGTTCAGGCTTACAGCTATGAATAGGAAACGGCCTTGAAAGGCTGATTTTGAGATGGAGCATCAGAAGCCATCTAGGAAAGGATAAAGGCATGCAAGAGAATTTTCTAGAGATGTTCCACTTTTTTGCATTGCCTGCCATGGGTAAGCTCTAAGAATACATGGTCCTTAGAGACTTCATCCCAGGATTGCTTCTTGCTGCTGATACACCTTTCCTGTCACTATTACATAGCCTAATGATTCCTGGGCATCAGCCCACCCTAGGGGGTAGATTTTCTGCAGATCAACATGAAGATGTACTTATGTAGTAATGCTCTGTAGACAAATTGATGATTACATAATCCCTGATGATTTTATAGAATTCTTAAATTTATACAAGTAATTTCAAGTCCCCTATAAAATAAAAGCTGCAAATACAGCTCTATAAACCTTAGTGTGTCACAGGCTAATTGCACTAGAAAAAGAAAGCAGGCTTGGAACAAATATATGATCAAGTGAAACTTTCCTTCTAGGGTGGGTAAAAGGCCTCTGTCTGGTAACTAAATGCCATAAACTGGGAATGGACAATTTATTGTAGGTACAAGGTCAGAAAATAAAATATTGACTAGTTTGTCTATACAAAACTTCAGAATAATAAGACACAAGGCAGGTGATTTGTCTCTTGACAAAGCCAGGCTAACTCATGACTTAAAAATTATTGCTTTAAACTTATAATGAACTCATGGGGGGCTAGTAACAGATAATGAATGTTTAGTCAGCTACTACTCTTAATGGAAAGGCATATAAACAATTCTGCTGTTCTTCCTTAAGTCTTATCGATTTATGACATGAATTATTGCCTTAAACTTACTATGAACTTATTGGAATGTTAAATTTCTAAAGTATTTAGAAAATCATGTGATCAAGTATCCTGCTGTAATGATTATACTTTATAGTTGTATGAGGTAATTTTTTAGAAAGAGTATATATACTGACAACAGAAAATTAAGGTGTTGGAACTTCTTTTCCTGCTTCATTCAGAGTGAGTGGGTGTTCATTGTGCATGCATGAATTTTCTCTTTTTTTCCTTCTTTCACTCTTTCTTTTTCTTTTTTTCTTTTCTCTCTGGTTCATAAAGAGTTAATGAACTTCAAGCCTCTCATGTGGCCAGTGAGGAGCCCCAGAGCCAGAGAAAAAAGAGCCCCAGCAACTAAAACTTCTTTATTGACTCCCCTGCTGCTAACAGCAGGAGTTAATTGTCAGAAACCAGTGGCAGTTAGCCACAGAATAGTCAGAAACAAGAGACTTTTAGTCACAAAATAGTAAGAAAGAGTTACAAGGCCACAGATCACCAGTGTCCTACCTCAGAACCAAAGAACCTTTAAAGGCTGGCAATGGAGTTCTGTTCCACTACAATAGGAGGCCCCAGCCATAACTACAGACACCTGGGTGAAGGGCTTCTCTCTTTGTCTTGTATCCCTCAAAATTTTCCTCTCCTTTTTCATCCTACCTGACTTTCATGAAGCCTGAGTTTTATTCCTAGCATAGCATAAACTGAGAACAGTGGAGCAGACTTGTTATCCCAGCACTTGGAAGATATAGGCAGGAAGATTGAAAGTTCAAAACCATCCTCCCCTATATAGTGAATTGGAGGCTATCTTGTGTTACCAAAAGAAGAGGAGGAAGAAGAGGGGGAGGAGGAGAAATGGGGGAGGAGGAAGAGGAGGAGGAGGAGAAAACAAAGAAACAAAGAAAAAATATGATGGTTAGATCAACAGCTAAAGCTCTTGCTGTTCTTCCAGAGGACCAGAGTTCAATTCCCAACACCCACATCAGAGAGCTCCAAAGAACTTCTGTAACTCTAGCTCCAAAGAGTTTGGCACCCTCTTCTGGCCTCTATGTGTATGTGTGCACATCCATACACATTGACACATGAAAAATAAAATGTATATAAAGGTGAAGGGTACTTTAAACTCCTTCTTCTGTTTTTACAACTTTTCTGAAACTTTAATACTGAGTAAGGAGAACTAAGCAGCAGGTAAGTGTCTAGGGGGAAATATGGCAGGGGCGGGGAGGGAACTGAAGAAACAGTAAACACCAAGTGTCAGGTGATGGGCCATGTTCTTAACAACAACCCTACAAGATAATCAAAACTCATCTTAAACCTGAGGAAACCAAAGCATGTGATGTCTAGCTAAATAAAAATATTTTTTAACCTTAAAAAAGTATTATGGGCTGGGGTTGGGGATTTGGCTCAGAGGTAGAGCGCTTGCCTAGCAACCACAAGACCCTGGGTTCGGTCCCCAGCTCCGGGAAAAAAAAAAAAAGTATTATGGGGGCTAAAGAGATGGCTCAGCAGTTAAGAGCACTGACTGCTCTTCCAGAGGTCCTGAGTTCAATTCCCAGCAACCACATGGTGGCTCACAACCATCTGTAATGGGATCTGATGCCCTCTTCTGGTGTGTCTGAAAATAGCTAGTACACTCATAAATTAAATAAATCATTCTTTTAAAAATATCATGGGGTAAGCTGGGTGGTGGTGATGCACTCCTTTAATCCCAGCACTTAGGAGTCAGAGACAGTTTTATCTCTGCAAGTTCGAAGCCAGCCTGGTCTACAGACTGAGTTCCAGCACAGCTGCATGCTGCGTGACTATGGTAGGAAAGAAGACTGACCTGGACCTTAATTAATGGACACCTTCAGTTAACTTCTTTTGTAGGGAGAAGGCCACAAGTTCTTTCTACCTTTTTTTTTTTTTTTTTTTTTGGTTCTTTTTTTCGGAGCTGGGGACCGAACCCAGGGCCTTGTGCTTCCTAGGCAAGCGCTCTACCACTGAGCTAAATCCCCAACCCCTACCTTTTATTTTTTTAGACAGGGAGGAATATCTGTGCCATGCAGACATCTGTCTACATACCAATATGCTCTTCGCGTAAACAAAAGGCCAGTCTGAATTTCACTTCCCTCCTTTTTCTGAAGTCATTTGAGGTTTACTGAGGCAGCACCAACTTCTAGAAAGACCTGCCAGGTGGGGCAGCTTCCAGTTATTCACACTCTGTCTGTCCCACTTAGCTGCCTTTCAACCAAATCAGCCTCAGGAATATCCTTAGAGAGAAAGGAGTGAGGGTAGACAGGTAACCATCCATACCGTCAAAACCTGTTATTTTCTCTCTGTCTCAAAGGCCTCAGTTCCTCACAGCCCCACAGACACCAACATTCACCTGGAAAGAAGCAGAGACCCTGCTGTATCTGAGCAGTGTTTTTATAAACTCATGAAAAGAGGCTTTATTGGAAAGAACTTAGGCAGGAGACGGGCACAGGGCCTGCGACACGTCTGGTGGTTTCCTGTGGGTTCCTGGCAAGCAGTGATCATTAGCAGATTCTGTTCTGGGCTCAGGACTGGCTCCAAGTGACGGGGTTTTATGGGACTTATGCTCTTGCTAAACACAGCATTATAGGATGGATTACATGGTTCTGAGGAGCAAAGGGCCTGGCTCCTTCTCTGACTTATTTTCTGAAGTTTGTAGAGGCTTCACGGTTAGGGCCTCTGTAACCTTACACCAGGACTCCTGGTCTTTTTTAAAGCCTACTTTTTTGAAAAAAATAAAAAACAAAAAGTAAATCACTAGAGATAAAAAGAAAAACAATCACTAGGTGGATGTTTTCCAACAGCTCGGTGTACAACACTGGTGATTTGTACATAAGAAAGGTATTTGAATAGAGAGACTGCATGCAGTGGTCTGGGTGTAGCTCATTTGACAGAGTCTTGCCTAGTACACATCAAACCCAGCAGCACATGAACTGGGTGTAGTGACACACACCCATAATTCCAACACTCAGGGTGCGGAGGCAGGAGGAGTGGAAATCTCCAGCTGCACAATAAGTCAGACACACACACACACACACACACACACACACACACACACACACACACACCCAAGAAGGGGGCAGGGGAGGAGGAAGAAAGATGGGGAGGAAATCATAAACAGTGCTGTTATCAAGAGAGGGGCAGAAGGCTAGAGAGGTGACTCAGGAGTTAAGAACACTTGCTCTTGCAGAGGACTGGAGCCCAATTCCTAGTACTCACTTGGTGGCTCACAACCATCTGTAACCCCAGTTGCAGAGGATCTGATGCCCACTGCTGACCTCCAAGAGCTCCTGGTGCACATACATACGTGCAGGCAAAACATTCATACACAGAAAAAATAAATAAGCCTAAAAATAAAAAGAAACAGGCAATACTTACCTGGCAGGGGAGATACCATGATCACGAAGGTGGTTTTCCCAGGGCGAGGCTTATCCATTGCACTCCGGATGTGCTGACCCCTGCGATTTCCCCAAATTCGGGAAACTCGACTGCATAATTTGTGGTAGTGGGGGACTGCGTTCGAGCTCTCCCCTGGCCAAAAAAAAAAAAAAAAGAAAGAAAGAAAAGAAACAGGCAGTGTTAACAGGCTGCCAAGTCCTGAATTCTTTTTTTTTTTTTTCTCTGTCTGCAGGTATGTGCATTCATGTGTGGTTATGTGCATGCATGTGTGGTCATGAGATGCATGTGTGGTCATGAGACGCATGTGTGGTCATGTGGATGCATATATGTGGCCATATGCATGCATGTGTGGTCATGTGGATGCATTTATGGTCATGTGCATGCATGTGTGGCCATGAGGATGTGTGCAGAATTGGAGGAGGATACTTTGAATCAAACCTCAGCTAAAACCTCCATATCTGTTACTCCTTGTCTCCATGACCTTAGCTGAGTTCTTCAACCTCCTTCCCACTGATGCAAGATGGGTTACAGGCCCTTCCCCAAGGGAACTATTCCACTAAGTGAAATTAAGTTAGCAACTAAACAAACATAATTTTTGTATCTTGTTACCTTAGGTGCTTCATCGCTATAGATGTGGGGAAATGGCCTTCTGCCATGAATTGATGAATGTCTCCATAGGCTGGTGTGTCAGTGGTTTGACCCCGATGGAGGTGCTATTGGGTGGTGATGGGCCTTCAAAAGGTAGAGGCTAGCGGGAGCCTCCTAGCTCACTTGGGAGCATGCCCTCAAACTGTGAGACCTAGAGCTCGCCTGTCTGTCTTCAATGCTTCTTAGCTCATGCAGGTAGCTCTTTAGGTAGCTCTCTGAACATAATGTTCTACCCTTTCCAGAGGCTCTAAGGTGACCACTCCAAAGCTGTGAGGCAAAATACTTCGGGACAGCCATACAAAGTGGGCTAAAATAACTTCTATTCCCAAGGAAGTAAATTTCAAATATAAAAGTTTGTAAGTAGACACCCGCGGATCCCGGCCCGCAGCAGCTCTCTGCCACCAAACACCGTGGGAGAGAGACCTCAGCGCCTGATCATGTGGGCACTCCTGAGGCTGCAGAGCGGAGGAGACCACCAACACTGCCCACCCCTGCCCACATCCCTGGCCCAAGAGGCAACTGTATAAGGCCTCTGGGTTCCCGTAGGGGAGGGCCCAGGAGCGGCAGGATCCCTGCGCCTGAGACACCGCCAGAACCTGAAGGAAACAGACCGGATAAACAGTTCTCTGCACCCAAATCCCGTGGGAGGGAGAGCTAAATCTTCAGAGAGGCAGACACGCCTGGGAAACCAGAAGAGACTGCACTCTGTGCACATCCAGACGCCAGAGGAAAACACCAAACGTCATCTGGAACCCTGGTGCACGGAGGCTCCCGGAAAGAGCGGCACAGATCTTCCCAGTTGCTGCCGCCGCGGAGAGGACTTAGGCAGTACCCCACGAGCAAACTTGAACCTTGGAACCACAGGTAGGACCAACTTTTCCCCTGCAAGAAACCTGCCTGGTGAACTCAAGACACAGGCCCACAGGAACAGCTGAAGACCTGTAGAGAGGAAAAACTACACGCCTGAAAGCAGAACACTCTGTCCCCATAACTGGCTAAAAGAAAACAGGAAAACAGGTCTACAGCACTCCTGACACACAGGCTTATAGGACAGTCTAGCCACGGTCAGAAATAGCAGAACAAAGTAACACTAGAGATAATCTGATGGCGAGAGGCAAGCGCAGGAACCCAAGCAACAGAAACCAAGACTACATGGCATCATCTGAGCCCAATTCTCCCACCAAAGCAAACACGGAATATCCAAACACACCAGAAAGGCAAGATCTAGTTTCAAAATCATATTTGATCATGATGCTGGAGGACTTCAAGAAAGACATAAAGAACTCCCTTAGAGAACAAGTAGAAGCCTACAGAGAGGAATCGCAAAAATCCCTGAAAGAATTCCAGGAAAACACAATCAAACAGTTGAAGGAATTAAAAATGGAAATAGAAGCAATCAAGAAAGAACACATGGAAACAACCCTGGACATAGAAAATCAAAAGAAAAGACAAGGAGCTGTAGATACAAGCTTCACCAACAGAATACAAGAGATGGAAGAGAGAATCTCGGGAGCAGAAGATTCCATAGAAATCATTGACTCAACTGTCAAAGATAATGTAAAGCGGAAAAAGCTACTGGTCCAAAACATACAGGAAATCCAGGACTCAATGAGAAGATCAAACCTAAGGATAATAGGTATAGAAGAGAGTGAAGACTCCCAGCTCAAAGGACCAGTAAATATCTTCAACAAAATCATAGAAGAAAACTTCCCTAACCTAAAAAAAGAGATACCCATAGGCATACAAGAAGCCTACAGAACTCCAAATAGATTGGACCAGAAAAGAAACACCTCCCGTCACATAATTGTCAAAACACCAAACGCACAAAATAAAGAAAGAATATTAAAAGCAGTAAGGGAAAAAGGTCAAGTAACATATAAAGGCAGACCTATCAGAATCACACTAGACTTTTCGCCAGAAACTATGAAGGCCAGAAGATCCTGGACAGATGTCATACAGACCCTAAGAGAACACAAATGCCAGCCCAGGTTACTGTATCCTGCAAAACTCTCAATTAACATTGATGGAGAAACCAAGATATTCCATGACAAAACCAAATTTACACAATATCTTTCTACAAATCCAGCACTACAAAGGATAATAAATGGTAAAGGCCAACATAAGGAGGCAAGCTATACCCTAGAAGAAGCAAGAAACTAATCGTCTTGGCAACAAAACAAAGAGAATGAAAGCACACAAACATAACCTCACATCCAAATATGAATATAACAGGAAGCAATAATCACTATTCCTTAATATCTCTCAACATCAATGGCCTCAACTCCCCAATAAAAAGACATAGATTAACAAACTGGATACGCAATGAGGACCCTGCATTCTGCTGCCTACAGGAAACACACCTCAGAGACAAAGACAGACACTACCTCAGAGTGAAAGGCTGGAAAACAACTTTCCAAGCAAATGGTCAGAAGAAGCAAGCTGGAGTAGCCATTCTAATATCAAATAAAATCAATTTTCAATTAAAAGTCATCAAAAAAGATAAGGAAGGACACTTCATATTCATCAAAGGAAAAATCCACCAAGATGAACTCTCAATCCTCATCTTCGATTGGTTTATATACAAGTGTGCAATTTCTAGGCTTGAAAGTAAAATGATGCTATCTGGTGCTGGATAGAGGAGCCTTATTTTTTATTATGGCAGCTTGCTATTTTTGTAACATGGTGATTTGGTTGAACACAATAAAGTACAGTAGTAACTGATCTCCCCCTCTTCGTGGATGAGTGAGGAGATGATTAAATGTTGATGTCAGCATCCATGAGCATATTCAGATGAGCTTCTGCTTCTGTTGAAAAGGATGCTGTGTTTGATTGTGGTCCGAAGCTTTGAAGCACTACTTGGCATCTCCTTCCTTGGAGGTGTCACTGTTTAAACATAACAGATTTGATAGCTTGTTGGTAAGGTGAGGTCCAGCTTGTCTCCACTAGGTCATCTTCATGTGAATCCGGTGGTTATACGGTTTTGTTCTAGGGATATTTCATTTTTTTAATAATGGTTTTAGCTGACATTCATGGAGAGAATGAATCCTTAGAAGTGTGCCACTAGTGAAAGGAAATCCTGTCTAGAGTATGTTTCTTTACAAAGCTGTGTCACACCATCCTTTGGGCCCTCTGCTGGAAAAGTAGAATCAAGTCTCAAATAATGCCTTTTAAATTGTATCCTCTAGTATTATAGATGTAGGACAGTACTGTATCATACCTCTGTGGATGTAAAATAGCTTGTACCTGCTTTATGATACGTAGTAGTGACCGTGCTTTATCAGAGCTGTTTTTAATGATATTGCTCAGAATGTTTTCTTTCCAGATGATGATTGAGAAGCTAATTTAAAAAAAAATGGTGCCAGGTACGACAAGAGTAACAGAACTGTGCTGTTTTCTCGGGTTTAGTTTTTTTCCTTTTTTTTTTTAATGGAGTGTGCTGGATGTCTCTACAGTTTTGTTCAGATGACTGCAGAACCTGGAAAAGCTGTTGCTGCTGTTGATGCATAACACACTGCTATTATTGGTCTTTTTATATAAATATAAATATATATATATACAGATATATAATTTGAATTTTTTGAAACTTTACCTGTGCTGTCAACTTTCGAAAAAAGTATCCCCGTTTACTGTGTTGAGTTGGCACTGTACAGAAATTAACAGCCATATTGGTCTAGAAATGTTGAACTTAAGTTTTTTCCATTTGTACAGGGGTAACACACTGTATTAAATATGTAAGGTCTTATATACGTGGGTTTGATTACAAAAACTAATAAAGTGTTCTCTAAATTAAAAAAAAAGTTTGTAAGTAACCACGTTACTACAAAGGCAGAAGATTTCATGTATCCCAGGCTGGCCTCAAATTTGTTACATAGACAAGGATGTCCTTGAACTTCTGATCCTCCTGTCTCTACATCCCCAATACCACTGTTCCTGGTTTGTGTAGTGCTAGGTATCGACCGGTGCATGCTAGGCAAGCACTCTACTAACTGAGCCATATCCCCAGCATTCAATTATGTTTATGATGATGTCGGCTGTCAATGGCAAAGCTGTGCTTTTGATCCATTCCTTCATGACAATAGTCTCACAAGCACTGATACAGACTGCAGGATCCCAGCCTCCAGAATACCAGCTCTTTACACCCGTGTTCCCATTCCCATCATTCAAACCTACACGATGTGGAGAAGTGACTCCTCTCCCCTGACCTCTGTAGCTTTGTCTGCTAAAGGCGTGTGCGCTCACATCTCAGCAGTAGACTGCATGGCAACTATGCAAAGCAATGGAGTCTGTGTTTGGAATCTACTCAAGCAAGTTGTTCTCTGACCTTCAAGTGCATGCCATGGCACACATGTGTGTGTTCACACACACACACACACACACACACACACACACACACACATACAAATACAATCTAAAACAATGCTTATACATACACCCTCATATTTGTCTGCTCTTTGTGTTCATTATTATTTTGGGTTGGGTTGGGTTTTGGCGTGTGTGTGTGTGTGTGTGTGTGTGTGTGTGTGTGTGTGTAATTAGAACGAATCTACTCAGAAGCAGAAGTGGCCAGAGTCTTTTCAGTGACAGAGTGGCAGTGAATGGAGTCACAGCTGGCAGCAGCACCTCTAATTGCCGTACCCACTGGCAGGCAGCAGGCCAGACACAGCTAAAGAAACAAACGGCCAAGTGCCACGGTGGAGCCTGTGCGCCCCACAGAAAACAGAAACAAAGCTCTGCCTCTGGCCAGAGAACACTCATGTTTGTGTTCACAGGAAGTCTCCAGACACACCAATTGTCAGGAAGCAACAAGCTTAGGCTCAGCACCCAAAGCAGCTCCTGCAGGTCAAACGAGCCTTATGTTGCCACTGGCAAATCTGGGGCCATAGGGAAACTACTGTTGGCCTCTGCACCCTCATCCATTAGGAAGGAGTAAGTGAGATGTGAACTTTGAGAAATGAGAACGGCATCTGGGGCACAAGAGATGCTTTCAAAATGTTTGCACCCGCTGGGTCTTTTTTTAAGAGTTCTTTTATCATTTTGAATTTTGTATTTTTTAATATTTATTTCCATGTGCACTTGAGTGCACACACATGGAGGCCAGAGGACAACTTGCAGAAGTTGGTTCTCCTTTTAGACGAGGTTTCACTTTGCAGCTCAGGCTGGTCCTGAACTTAGGATCCTTTTTCTGCCAACCTCTGGAGTACAGGAATACAGGTAGGGATGGAAACCAGAGCCTCACATGTTACACAAGTGCTTTATTACTGAGCTCCACCTATCCCTAGTCGGATAGCCAAGGAGGCCAGAAGAGGGCATAGGATCCCCTCGAACTGGAGTTACAAACAACCACGAACTGACATGGATACACCAACTCTCCCACCACCTCCCTGTTTCTGACACATCTCCAGCCTTGTCTGTGGCCATGCTTACCTGTCTCTGGCATCTAGAACTCTATCTGCCCCTGTGTGTCAGCTCATCCAGGCCTGAGACCTGAGCAACACAATGTAAGTCTTAGCCTAGGTACAGTATGGGGTGAGAGTATAGTTGTATGAAAAATACCCACCTGTGTGCTCAGGGCCCTGGCGGTTAGAGGTACTGAGTGGGATCAAAGGAGCCAGTCTACCTGCTTCTCCTTTCTCTAGCCCTAGCAGCCAGGCCTGGACAAAGGGGAAAGAGTGCTGTCGACAGATGTTCTATATTAGAAGAGGAGGTGTTTTATAGAGGGGTTTGAAATAGTCTGGGGGCTTTGCAGACTACTTTCCTGTATCCTGAAGGAGCCACACACACCCTCCCCACAGGGGCCTCCACCCATCCAAAGTCTGCCTCTCCTTGTTTCCTTTGGCCTGGCAAGCTGCCTAGGCTGATTGCCTCGTACAGCTCACGTGCCCCAGACATCCACCAATTGGGAAGACCCTCTAGACCACAAACCTTCAAACTTTTCAGCCTAGAACTCACTATTGACCCGGGGCAGACCTCAAACCTATGATCCTCCTGCCTCTGTCCCCTGAATTACCGGTGTGTATACCGCATCCAGCTCAATGTAAACTTGGGTTCTCCACTAGAACAGATATTTTTTTCCAGACCCCATTCATTCAACTCCTCTGACTTGTTGTCTTCAGGGGATAGCTCTGTGTATCTGGTGTGTGTGTGTGTGTGTGTGTGTGTGTGTGTGTGTGTGTGTGCATGTGTGTATGTGTCTGTCTGTTTATGTCTCGATCTCTGTCTATGTCTTTCTGTCTATCTATCTCTGTGTATCTGATGTGTATGCATGTGTATGTATGTGTATACTGAACATTTCAAACTCTGTTCCAGACTAAAGAGCTGAACCAGGCTGGGAGCTCAGTAATAGATCCCTTGCCCTGGCCACACCCTGGCTTCCATCCCCAAAACTGCAAAAAATGAAGGAACCGGAGATGGGTGAGGGGGCAGAGTAGCTCAGTAGTGGGTACCAGTATTGGCTTCTAAGATACAACTTCCCAGATGCCAGTCCCTTTGGAGGGAAGGGAGCACTGCAGGTCGCCGAGCTCATTGCTCCAGCTGTCTGACTGTAGCATGGAGTTACCCTGACACTGAACAAGGCTTGAGGCCTGCCCTGCTATGTCTTAGAGGATCCTTGAAGGCTCAGTTGCAATGGCGACAACGCTTGGTGCTGGGTGGAAAACAGAGCAGGCTCTGTGGTCAGTAAGCCGCTATCTCCCTCAGGACCATGTAAAGCTGACTCGTTAGGTAGTCCTCCGCCTTGTCTGAGTGCGCAAGCTCACTCATGGGAGTGACTGGCTAGCTGCCAAGCAAGGATCCACCCACCAGCTGGCCCCGCCCACTTCCACCCGCTGCCCTGGGACTATAGGAGCACGTGGCCACATCTATCTTTTTACATTGATCCTGAGAACCAAACCTCAGGTCCTCATGCTTGCACAGTGTCGTAATTAGGTTTTCTTTTGCTGTGATGAAATATCATAACCAAAAGCAACTTGGAGAAGAAAGGGTTTATTTCACGTCTACTTCTACATCATAGACTATCATCAAAGGAAGTTAGGACAGGACCCTAGAGGCAGGAGCTGATACAGAGTCCGTGGAGTGGGGCTACTTAGTACTGGCTTGCTCTCTATGGCTTGCTCAGCCTGCTATCTTATAGCATCCAAGACCACCAGCCCAGGGATGGCACCACCCACAAGGAGCTGGACCCTCCCACATCAATCAGCCTACAGCCTGATACTACGGAGATGATTTCTCCATTAAATTCTCTTTCTCTCAGATGACTCCAGTTTGTGTCAAGTTGGCACACACAGCAAGTGCTGTTACCCACCAAGAAACATCTCCCCAGTCCCTAGACAGCCTACGTAAGGCCAGCAACCTCTTTTCACTGTCCTTAATTGCAAACCAGCAAAGTTGGAAGGCAGCTCAGCCACAAGGTTAAAACTGGCCCTACAGGAGGGTTGTTTCTTGCACCTCCCCAGCTGTGCCCAGCCCCAGCAGGGCTGAGTCATGGAAAAGTTAGTTCTGCTCACTTCTCCCATCAAGCCCACAAAGGCTCCTTTCACGTTGTCAGCAGAGAAATGAAAAAAGTATGGGGCCCTCCGCCCAAGGCTGGGCTGCAAAATTTCAAACTTCCCTCTAGAGTCAGACGCTGTACCTCCTGTGTCAAGAAAGCAGAATGGACAAATAGCACATATCTCATACTACAGTGTTCTTATTGGAACCAGCCTACTTAACTGTGCATCCCTACCCTAGTGCTCCTCCATCCCTGTCTTCCTGGGAACTGAGGTGTGGGGAGGGGGCTGGATAGAGACAGTTACAGCTCATCTCTGGAAAGCTGATGCTGGAGGAAGCCTTAAGCTCACAGACACCAGGCCCGCAAAATCCACGTCCTGACAGTAGACCAAGTAGAAACAGGGCCATTCCTTATCCTAGACCAGACCCCTGGATCTGACAGTCCCTTTTGGAATTGCCTGGCAGGTTTTTGTTTGGTTGTTTGTTGAAGGGGTTGTTTTTCTTCTATTTTGAGTTGTTGTTGTTGTTGTTGTTGTCGTCGTCGTCGTCGTCGTCGTCGTCATCGTCGTCGTCGTCATCGTCGTCGTCGTTGCTCCCCTCTGACTCCAGCTCAGACCCAACAGGGAGCAACCTGAACGAGTTACTTATATCTGTTGGGCCCAACTTCCTTTTTGCGTTGAGAGGGCATGTGACACCCACCTCCCCAGACCATTCAGGAAATTAGGGCACCTGTGAAAGTCCATTGGGGTTCGCAGTGTGTCTTTCCACCTCTGTCCCAAACACACACCTATGGGGACATGGACGGGGGTCGGTCCTGGTCACTCAGCTGGTCTGGCATCTGAAGCGAATGGGATGAATATGTGTCGTTCTTTGACTGGATGGATCTCTGGGTGTTAGTGACCTTTGCTCTGAAAGGAGGCTGTGATCTTTACAAGTCCTTAGCTTTACAAGGCTTGGGGTGTTCGCCTTAAATGGAGAGAGAGAAAGGCTCATTAGCCCCACCAGGGTGTTGAAAACTCTAGAAGCTTAGAGGTGCAGTGTTCCATATTAGCCACTAGGTGTCTCCAAGGATAAAAGATGAGTGCAGAAGCGCTGCAGAGTTTTGGGGTCTCCTCTAGTCTCCTACAGAGGCCTTAGCAACTACTGGGCGCCAAGAGTCTGACTCTCCCTGGCTGCCGTTTCTTTCCTGTTGTTTTATAGACCTGGAAGATGGGGAGAAATGGCCACCATGGTGGGGTGGGATCTAATGAAGGCAATGGCCGGCCCTTCGGACAGTCCTTTAAAAAGAAGAATGGAGCCTGCGGGGACTCTTCACTGCAGTCCTTGGCCAAGCCTGTCCTCCACCTCTCTCTTGCCTTCTTGCCAGAGTGGGGTGGGATAGGAAGAGAAATTAGGTCTGGATTGAATCCCTCCCTCCTGTACTTCCTGGCTGGGTAACCTGGGAAATGGGATGACAAAGTCCCCAAAGTGAGGTCAGCTAGAGGGCGGAATGTCAGACCAGATCACGGGAGAGTGGCTTCCTAGCCCCTTCATCCCTTTTGCTTCCACCAAAAACCGGGAGTTCTCAGGCCAACTTCTCCCCAAAACTACAGTAGTTGACAAAAGAGGAGGTGATCTCCACCACCTTCCCAAATCTGTACTTCTCAAAGGGATTTGTTCACACCCAGGCAGGGAATAGTAAAAGCACAGTTAGTTCCTTGTGCACCCAGGGCCTGCTGGATCAGTCTTTGGGGCTGAGGCCCAGGAGTCCCAGCCTGAACACGTCTAGGGCTGGAAAGGGCTGCCCCAGATTACAGGGCAGGCTCCCTGGCTGTCTCTCCCTCTCCCGCCCAGAGATGTGCAGAGGGGGCGGGCGGCAAGTCTCATCAGTACTTTTAACTGGGCCTGCTTCTCTGACTCACCTCCTAGACTTCCCGCAACAGGCAAGTCTAAATAGCTGGGTCCCTCCCTCCCAACAGGGAGACGTTCTTGCAAGGGGTGGGCAAGAGGTTACAAGGTGGGTGTCTAACAGGTCTGTGAAGGAAGGGCACCCAGAGAGGGGGCGAACTGAACAGTGGCATAGGTCTGAAGACGTGTTATTTACAGGCTTTTGTTATTAAGGAAATTGCTGTCAGTCAAGGTAATTCTAGCCCAGATAAGCAATAAATATGCTCCCAGCTAATCTTATGGGGATTTTATTGGCACCTGGGGTTAGAGGTTCCTTTACCCGGCTCCCCTTTCTCTCAAAGCAAAAATCCTGCTTCCAAGAGGTCCCTCTACTGCAACGTGAGAGACTTCACGTTGACACAACTTCAGATGCACACTCTTTGAAGGAAAAGGGGACTCAAGCAATGATGAAACGTTAACTTCCTGGTCCTACCTGGAGGCAGGAGGATGACCAAGTGACCTGAAATGAACCCTTGGCGACCCAATTGCAAGTTTCCCCTCGGCTTGCCCCGCCGCTCTGGGGTGGTCACCTGGCCCAGGCTGGGAGGAATGTCTGATCCTGTAAGCTGGCTTGCCTGAGTTGGTTGCGGCGTGTTCGAGTTCCGGCTGCGAGCCCTCGGGGACTAGGGCAGCAAGTCCCAGCTTGCAGAAAAGAGAAGCAAGTCCCAGGAGAGTGCAAGACGCAGCGAGACCGGGTGCGCGCCCAGGCGCGTGCCCCGCCACAGCGCAGGGGGAGGGGAAGTCGCCGCAGCCACTCAGAGGCACGGTAGTGAAGCCTCCCAACAACTTTAACTGTCAATCAGACTTAATGGGGTATTAAAAAAAAAAAAAAAAGGAGGGGGCGCCCTTTAGGTCCTCCCCGCAGCTGCCCCGCGAACGAAGTAATACGGCGGTGCAAACTAGGACGTCCTATCCACGAGTGCTCCACAGTCCGGGCTCGTCCAAGTTGGAAAGAACAAAAAAGAAGGCAATAAATACTAAAGGGGAGGGGGGAAGAAAGAGGGAGCCACACCGAGCGGCAACTCCCAGCCCGGGCTGCAAGAGAGGGAGGAGAGAGCCCGAGAGAGCGGGCGCGCGCGAGGGCGAGCTGTGCACGGGAAGAAACTGACACCCGGACCCCCCACTTCTCCTGCACGGTGCTGGCAATCAGATCGCGTTTAAGCAATTTCCTGAGCCCAAGAATAGCAATGAGTCGGGAGACTTTCGCGGACTGAAATTGGGAGCTGCAATCACTCCCCAGGTTTTGTGTGTGGTGTTTTTGTGTGTGGTTTTTTAGGTTTTTTTTTTTCCATCCTTTCTTTTTCTGGAGAAAGTTGGAGGGGGCGCTACAATTGGGAAACAGCTTTTTTGTTTGTTTGTTTTTTTAATCTTGCACTTTGAAACCGCGGACTGTAGCTGTGTGCGCGCTTGTGGTTGGTGCTTTTTTTTTTTCCGTCCCTGGCCTTGCCTAAACTCCTCTGTCGGTCTGTAAACATTACCTGTGAATTTCCCGGCCGAAAGGCTGTTGGGGGCAAGAAACTTCTTGTTAAAACTTCCCACCCCTGGACTCCCCTCCGCCCCTCTCACCGTCCCAATCTTCTGAGACGCTTTTTTCCTCTCAACCAGAGCAGAGTTTTTTGTTTTTTGTTTTTTTTCTTTTTCTTGTTCTTCTTTTTCCCCCCATTTTTCCTCGCCCAGTCCTTTGCATCTGGAAAGAGATCAGTTCAAGGTTGGCCAGGTGGGACGCCTCTTTTTCTTTATTTAGTTTATTATTGTTTGGGGGTGTTTCTTTCTTTCCTTTTTTAATTCCTGTTTTGCTTAGTCCGGGGAGTTTTGTCCACCGCCTCCTACCTCCTCCCCCTGTGCCCGGCTCCGCCGCGCGGAGGATGGTGTGGAAATGGCTGGGCGCGCTGGTAGTGCTCCCTCTGCAAATGATCTATCTGGTAACCAAAGCAGCCGTGGGACTGGTGTTGCCCCCCAAGCTTCGGGACTTGTCGCGGGAGTCAGTCCTCATCACCGGCGGTGGGAGAGGCATCGGACGCCACCTCGCTCGGGAGTTCGCAGAGCGTGGCGCCAGAAAGGTACACGGCGTGGGGGCGGGGTGGCACTGCGACACCTGGAAGTGGGCTCTGAGGGTAAAGGGACTCTGGCTTGCGAGGAGGGGGAGGCGGTCGTGGGGGGTGCTCCCACCTGCTGCGGGTGCGGAAACCAGCGCCAACGATCTGAAAGTCTTAGGCCACCCACTCCTCGCATCACCTGGGACTGCGAAGCAAGTCGGTTTCAACCTTCGTAAATTTCCCGGGCACCGGACACTCTGTTTTGGCAGGCCCTGAGCTGCTTGGCTCCCCCAGGATTGGTATCTCGGTGGCTATTTACCCCTACCAACTACCACACCTCGGATACCCACAGATTCTGCCGCATAACTCCCTAAGGTGTAGTACCTCCCCCCCCCCCGCGCGCGCCCTCTCTCTCTCTTTGCGGGTACCCTGCTGAGAGCGGTGTGTGCGCGCCCCTGGGTAGAGCTGGAAGCCAAGCCGCCTGCTAGCTTGCGCTTGGTATTTTGCTTGGCAACTCGCTGGCTAGTCCCAAGCTGAGAGGTTGCGCTCTGCAGGGACATAGAGGGGGTACTCGGTTCAGATTTGTAAAGGAGGGAGTTGACGTGGATGGTCTATCCCGGCTGAAAGACTGGGAGGCCCAGGTCCTTAAAATCCTGAAAGAGGAGTAGGGGGGAACCAGCCCCTGATAAAGAGCCCTTGTCCTCACCTTCAACCTTGACCCCCCCCCCACACTGGATTGGAAGGTAGCACTGTGCCCCACTGACCACTTCCTCTTATTATGTGGGTGACGCCAGTTCCCCTTGCTCCAGATTTTGGAGACGTGGTGTAGCAGTGTATTGGAGGGAGAGCCAGCTGTCACCCAACTTGCAACTGCAGACCAAGCTGACTCACCCAGTGGCAAGAGCAATGGAGAGGGATTTGAGGCCGGCAGGCCGGACTGTCTGCAGCCGGCCCGCGAGGCCCGCGAAGACGAAGAACAAACTAGGGAATTAGTTTGAAATTTAAACTGTTGCTAAGGAGGGGGGTGGGAGGACCAGGCTAGCCAGCTGATCTGACATGGAGCCGCATACCTTGGGGATTAGAGTAAACACGCTCTGTGGAAAGCCAAACCTTCATGTAATTCCAGGTTGCTTTTGTTTTGTTAAATACCGCCCTGAGATTTACAATTCCTTTGGTGGCTGGGACTGAACTTTGGAGTCTGAACCTTCATCCAAAGCTGATTGCCCATTAACTCTCCCCTGGCCAGGCTGTTCTAGCACAGCTGGGGCCGGGGTCCTCCAGCTGTCCAGGGCTCCTGAATCTCCTTGGGTGGTTTGGACAGCTGTTTAACCTTGCCTTTGGAAGGGGAGTTCAGAAGTGTTTTTAACCCTTGGAGTTGCTGGGAAATAAGGGTTGTTCTCACCAGTTTCTCTTCTGGGGAGGGGGGGTGCAGAGTAGGGTCTCCGTGGAACTCTTCCAAAGCTCTTTGTTGGGGGGATACCAAGAAGACAGAGAAGGGGACCCTCTTCGAGGGGATACTTGGGGACTGTTGCTTATGCTTGACACAGTGTGTGTCTCCGTTGCCTGAATCTTCCAGCTGGCTCTGGTCCTGCCGCTCTTCCACTGTGCTTGTGGCAGACTGCAGTAGCTTATGAGAAAGGCTTTGTCAATCTGGAAAAACTTGACCGACTGTAAACAATCCTAAATTAAAGGCAGAAGTAGGCTGGCTGGGGGGGAGGGGGCATGAGTGCCGAGTGGATCCGACAGGTTCATACGCTGGAAGGCACAACCCCACCTATCTTGGAAAAGACAAGCTTTTCCAGGGAATGAGCCCAGGCTGATGAGAAATAGGCCTTTAATTGGTGGCACAGTCACCCAAAAGAAAACCGGGGTGGGGGGGACTCCTGATGCCATTCACTTGGCTGGAAGAATAACCCCCACCCTCCCAGAGCTCCCTGGAATTATAACCATGTGCAGTTACTGGAGCCACTGCATTCAGTAAGTCTTTTTCCAGGTCTTTCCGTGGGAAGGGGGACTCCTATCCTCTTAGCTGAGTGCAACTGGGGCCAGTGTAGGGACAACCCCCAGACCCAGGAGTGTTTAGGGCCCTGTAGGCTTGACAACAAAGGGTTGAATGCTATGGGGGTTGGAAGTTTGCAGTTAAGTTGATTGGGGGCACAGGTGTGAATTAGGCACTGGGGGTTGGCCTAGGAGTGTGGGAGGAAGCCAGGAGAGGTCAGTGGTGTCCCAGGTGTGAAGAGGTAGTCACCAGCACCAGCCTTGGGGAAAGTAGAGGCTGCCACTGAGAGAGATCCCTGCCTGGATTCTGCTGAGATTGAGTCTATGAGAGATCCCCTAAATGGAGAAAGAAAAAAGGCTCAGAGCCTTCTTCAAACAGCTGGCTGGCATGTCCAAGAGGGATAGCCCAATTTCCCATAATGACCTTGAGTTAAATAGGATATTTGTAGACCATGGGGAGCCTTGGACTACAAAGCTGACCCAAATAAAGGGTTTCTAAAAAAAAAAAAAAAAAAAGATTTATTTCATTTGTGTGTGTGTGTGTGTGTGTGTGTGTGTGTGTGTGTGCATGCACGCGCACACACAGAGACAGGTGCTTGTAAAAGGCAGAGGTATGATCCCCTAGAGCTAGAGTTATAGCCTGGTGTGGGTGCTCAGAACTGAACTCTGGTCCTCTGAAAGAACAGCATATGCTCTTAACCACTGAGCTATCCCTCTGGCCCTTAACAGTGTCTTAAGGAACACTGATGTCTGGAATTCAAAAGTTCTCTTATCACAAAACAGCTCTCCCTACCCACAAGATACCAAGATGAGCAGAGACGGAAACAGTAAACCTTAAGGACTCAGGGGCAACGTTGTTCTTGTTGGTTCTGAGCAAAACTCTTTTTTATTTTGCTGTGCCCCCATAATTGCTCCCCACAGAACAGTCAAAACTCAGGCCCATCCTCGATGTCTGTAGGTTTAGCAAGGTTCTAACAGGAGCTCTTGATTGAAGCAGAAGGAAGATATATGGGGGAGGGGGATTGTTTGGTAGAATTTGGATATCCCACCTGTTGGTCCAGCTAGAGGTAAGCATCCACATACCATGACTGAATTCCTACAGAAGCAAGAGTACCGGGTCACATATCTCCATGGAGGGCCCAAGGTCCTATTTCAGGGAGGCAGTATAAGAAGCAGCCAGAGTTGCATCTGCCTCTGTATTAGTGCATTTCTAGTACGTGTGAGCATGAAGCAGACAGCCAGGGAGGGCCTGGCCTTCAGGTCCATTGGTAAGTTTTGTTCTATTCCCTTCCTTCCTGTGGCCTCCTTCCTACTAAAGTGGCTCATCCTCCCCATTGCCTTGACTTCAGACCCAGTTCAAAGCCTACCCATGGCATCCGGCAGGTGAGGACAGCACAGCTCTGGGCTGGCAGCAGAGATATAAGGCAGGTAGAGATTTACCACACCTCGACGGTACAGCAAAGGCACAAATTAGTACGTGGCAGCTTCCAGTGGCCTTCGCCATAGCCACACACCAAGTAAGTAACTTGTGACAGGTGACGTGTAGAGAATCGGAAGGAACTGGACCTTGTCAGTGGTTGTCTTAGTCTTTCCTGCTAGTCATCAGACCGCTCTGACTGAAGAATGTAAGGTTTGGGAGACACACTGTCCCCCCATTCATAGTACACTCCACACCCACTTCCAGCCCCTTCAACAGCCCCTAGCTCGCCACCAACCACACACTTTGAGAAAGCAGTCGCTGCACTTATAAGAAAAAAAGTGTCCTTCTACCTAGGAAAGGGGTCTGGTTGACACAGTCCTTATAAGTCATCCCTAAAGCCACGCTGCTACTGTCAGAGTCCTTCACAGTTGATGGGTTTCTCCCTTGGAGATTTTCAGGTTGGTGACATGTCTCAGCAGTTAAGGGGGAACTGATTGTTCTTCCAGAGGACCTAGGTTCGATTCCCAGCATCGACATGGCAACTCACAACTGTCTGGAACTCCAGTTTTAGGGGATCTGACGCCCTCTTCTGGACTCTGCAGGCACTGCTGCGTGTAGTGCACCCGCATGCGGACAAAACATAAACAAATCTCAAAAGGGGGAAGTGGTTGCTGCCAACACTTAGAAGACAGCATGCCCTCACCAGGACCTAGGGCGGTTACGGCTTGCCTTTACCAGGTTTTTCAGGGTACAGTAGGGAAGTATAAGTAGCCAAGCTCATGTTCACAGCCTTCACCCTCAGGTTTAATGTTAACATACTGTGCGTTTCTAGAAATGCATGCTGACATCTACTTGGGCTCCTGGGTCCTGGTGATACTTTGAACTGTAAGGCTGGCTGTAATCATCTGTGTAACTGGTGGTGTGAATGGCTGAGGTCATGTGCCTGATTATGGTCATAAGCATGTCTGTCATTGTGCACAACAGTCATCCCACCCAGGGCTGTAACACTGTAGGAGAGGGAAGGATGGCACGTGGCTGTGGCAACATCTGTAGTCCGGTGACACACATGCCCTTTTGCATCATTGTTTTGGGTGGACTTGAGGCATGTAGCTTGCGCCCAAGATGTAGATGAAGTTGGGACAAAGGCCCATCGTTGAACCCCTGATTCACAAACTCCAGTTTCACAGCCAGAGTTTCTCTTTCTGAGCCACATAATCTCAGCTCCACCCAACTGCCTCCCTCTGGGTCACAGAGAGGTCAGACAGGAGCTATTAAGTCCTGGGGCCTAATGTACAGAGGGCTCTGGAGAGGGAGTCTGAGGAACAGGGCAGGAGTCAACAGGATGCAGGCAGGATGTGGATAAGCCCACTTATTCAAAGAACCAAGCTGCATTTAAATACAATGGGCGGAATGCTTGCCAAAGGGTCAGACCAATTTTAAGTCAGGCTTGGCAACCCAGGCTTATAATTCAGGCACTTGAGAGGAGAAGCACAGAGATCAGGAGCTCAAGGCCAACCTCTGCTGCATGCAGTTTTATTTTGTTTTGTCGTTGTTTTTCTTTTTTTATTTACTTATTTATTTTATATGTATGTGTGTGTGCAGGTGCCCTTGAAGGCCAGAAGAGGACTTTAGATCCCTTGAAGCTGAAGTTACAAGTGTTTGTGAATTTCCCTGTGTGGGTGCTGGCAACAGAACCCCAGTCCTCTACGAGAGCAGCAAGTGCTCTTAACTGCTGAGTCATCTCTCCAGCCCCCAGAGCAGGCACTGACTGAACAGGTTTGAGGCCATCTTTGGCTACATAAAGCTATCAGCCGTCCCCTAAAAAGGAGTGACCAGCTGGAGTAGAACACGAGAGATGCATGACCCACTGTTAAAGAATTGCTAGTGGGTTCTTAGGCCCAAAGTCTGGGTCCTGGACACCCTAGAAAGTTAGGATTATATGCCCCCAGCTGCATATGTAGCAGAGGATGGCCTTTTTGGGCACCAATGGGAGGAGAAGTCCTTGGTCCTGCCAAGGCTGAACCCCCCAGTGTAGGGGAATGTCAGGGTGGGGAGGCAGGAAGAGGGGGTAGTTGGAGAGGGGGCACACCCTTATAGAAAAAGGAGGAGGGGGATGGGATGGGGGCTTATGGACGGGAAACCTGGAAAGGGAATAACATTTGAAATGTAAATTTTAAAATATCCAAGAAAGAAAAGAGAGAGAGAGAGAGAGAGAGAGAGAGAGAGAGAGAGAGAGAGAAAGAAAGAAAGAAAGAAAGAAAGAAAGAAAGAAAGAAAGAAAGAAAGAAAGAAAGTGAGGGTTGTCCACCTTTTCTCAATACATCAATTAAACAGACAATTACTAGCAAGTAAGCCCATCTTTGGGGTACTGTTATGGGGTTGACCTCTTAAGTAAGAACCAGGAATATACATAAGTAAGTCCTGGTCAAAAGTAAAAGAGGAGGGGGGATGTGCAAGTGTCTCTCTTTAGGTCATAGGATGAGCCCTCGCTCCCTCTTGCCAAATCTGAGACCACCAAGCTAGAGCCTCACACTAAGAAATGATCTATGACCTCTGAATCTGCAGGGAAAGAAAGGTCACTATGCAGGGAGAGACATTTTTGGAGCTTTCTGGAGGAATGTGACTACCATGGGGGATGCAGTAAAGCCCTACTTCTTCCTGGATGGTGACCCCATGGAAACTAGATTGTGGAGTCTCCCTTTAGTTATCTTTCTACTTTCAATGTATTAGCATCTCCCAGGATCACTTGTAGCTGGGGATGGAGGTGGGGTGGGTCTATTCTCCCCTACTCCACCTACTAGGAAATGCCAGTGGCTCCATTATGTTACTTTTACCATAGACCTGACCACCGCTATAGTTGTCTTGGCAACCAGGCCAAGGTATTTTCCACTCCAAGATGGGCAAGTAACTGTTGAAGGTATAAAGATTTGATCAAAAACTCATGGAAACCTTTAGGTACTTATGAACAAAATGAATGCCCATCCTTGGGCACAGTGAAAGCCAGGATGTGATGAGGAACCCATGATCCAGAGTCATGGGTCAACATGGCAGCTCACTATACTGTGTCTGCTGTTTGACAAGCCTGTACATCAAAATCCTTTGAGAAAGAAGAGGTCTTCCCAGGCTCTGGCTTTTCTTGCTGACTGGGTGTCTTTGGGTCTGGCATGGTGACTGATACTTGGTAGCACTTCGTGAATGACTATTGTCTGAATAGACGCAGGATCCACATTCCCTTGCTATTGAAAACTCATGTTTACTAAGAACCTACTACATGCCAAGGACTCTTCTAGTCACTTCATACATGCAGGGCCACTATCTCCTGATAGTAGCCTAGATTAGTCACTATTTTTGTTCTCACTACTGTGACAAAATACCTGACAAAAGCAGCCTTAAGGGGAAGAAGGGTTTCAGTGTGGGTCCTTCTAGCCCAATTAACATACCCAGATATTTCTCTACTGGGTTGACTGTAGATCCTATCAAACTGACAGCTAATGTTAACTGTCATACCTTCCAATGGGACTACCGTTGTCCTCTTCTGACAACCAAGACTATAAGAAAACACAACCTAAAGTCAGCCAGCTATGGGCCAAGATGCCTGAGTGTATAGCCCCAGTACTTATGTAAAGAGCTAAATGCAGTAGCTCACACTCATAATCCCAGCACTAGAGAGACAGACCTGCAAACTGTGAGGCTTGCTCAACAGCCAAGCTGGCTTACTTGGTAAGCTCCAGGCCAGTGAAAGTCCCTGTCAAAATAATAATAATGATAATAATAATAACAATAATAATAATAATAATAATAATAAATAAAAATGAAGTAGAGTTTGAAGAAGACAGCCAGTGTCATTTAACCTCTGGCCTCACATACACACACACACACACACACACACACACACACACACACACACACACACACACACAATCATAGCTCCTAAAAGACCCCAGAGTGTCTGCCCCTAATAATACCTTTGCTGCCTCTCATCGCATGAAAGAAACTGTTCACAGCCTCCCCGGAAGGTACATAGTGTGTGTCTCTCACAGTGTGTGGTCTACCCTGGTCAGACAACAGCAGTGCCAGCTCCTTTGGTAGAGTTTGGAGGTGTCCTGACTGTTCTAACAATTCTGGGATTGGGTACCTCAGATCTCGCTCCCATGCTCATAGAGTGATACTGAGCTCACCCTGCCCTTCCTGCTGCCTCACTCACCACCCTACCTTTATTAGGGAGACTTCCCCGGACATGAGGCTGCTCACACTGCTCCTTGATCATCCTCAGTAGAAACTACCAGAGGATACAGGCTTGCCTGTGTCAGCCTGTCGTCCTGGACTAGCCCAGTAGACTTTATCAGGTCATTTGCCGACACCCGTAGGCAAAAAGGGTGGAAGAGACTTCTCACTGTTGAGAGGAAACCTCTACATTCTCCAGAGTTAGTAGTTCAAAGGGCCAAAGTAAACAGCCACCAGAACGGCCCAGTGGCCATCTATGAACCTCCCGTGCAAACTTTGCAAAGGTGTAAAGTCACTATTACAGGCTAGTAGAAGAAGGCATTTGCTAGGTCAATGTCTGGAGCCATTTTTATGGGTGTGAGATCTGCTTTTCCTCTGGCAGTCTCAGGCCCTTGAGCAAGCAGTTCCGAGGTGGCACAGCCAGCTCCCCTTCCACCCCAGCACCTCACTCCCAGTCCCCCCACCCTCCACCCCACTCTCTTACAGCTCCTGTTAACTAGCACACAGTAGCCTACAGCCTGTCACTTGTCATAGACACACTGAAGGTCAGCATGTGGGTAGGGCAAGTCCGACCACAGAGGGCAACTTCACCTTCACGTGGGCAAATGGTGCCACCAGTCACACCCATGTGTGGCCCCATCCACCCTGGGCCCCACCTCCCATGGCCTCAGCTAGCAAAAACCTAGCAATCTGTCCTGCCTATCATAGTCACTTCCTGATGAACACACAATGGAGTGCTCAAAGACCTTAGGGATGGCAAAGCATAAGTTCTGCATGGGCTGGAGACTTTGCTCTCTTGGGGGTTTGCAAGTCCTTGGCTCTGGCACAACTATTGTCTTGCATCATGCATCATGCTTCTCAAAGAACAAGTATAATGAAGCAACTCGGATTTTGAGCTCAGGAATCAAGAACAGCAAAGTTCACAGGTGGACTCTCCTGTTTGCTCACCAAGTCACCCCTGGCAAGTTGCTAAACCTCCCTGACATTCACTTTCCTTCCCTGCCAAATGGAATTAAGTAAGATCATTTGTGTAAAGTTCAGAGCACAGGGTGAGTGATCAAAAAGTGTCGACCACAATGGCGAAGCGACAGGCCAGAGACTTTAAGGAAGGAACAGTTTGTGTCCTTTGAAAGGATGCCGATAGGTTGCCATGGGTTGTTAAGCTGTTGGTCCTGGTGGGGACCCATGGACCATGCCTTCCACTTGCGTGCCCAAGGTCATGCTACTGGTGCTCACAAACTCAGTGCTTTCAGAATAGGGTACACTGTCTCTAAAAGGGTTCTAGGGGTCAGAAGCCCAGCCTGGGACTCAACCGGACTAACTACAAGGTGTCAGAACTTTGTTCCTTCTGGAAGTTGCTTCCTTCCCCCTTCAAGCCCCCCTCTCTCACACACACATATGCCACTGCAGTCCTTAGTTATGACCCTTGTTCAGGCTACTCCTCCATTCCATGAATGTATCTCTGTCTTCCAAGCCTATCTGGAACTGCATCAGACTTTTCTGTCTCCCTCATCCATTCAGCAGGAGCCAAAACATAGACCCCTACACATCATACATGTTGAGCAGGCACTCTGCCACCTCTCTGTAGCCCCGGCCCTTCATTTGCCTGCTTCTTAAATTTATTTTCTCTTAAACTATGTGTATGTGAAAAAGGGGGTATGTGCATTTGAAGGCAGTACCCATGGAGGCAAAGATAGGGTGTCAGATCCCCTGGAGCTGCAGTTACAGGTGACCATGAGCCACCATGTGTGTGCTACAAACTGAACCTAGGTCCTTTGCAAGAGTAGTTTGAGCCGTTGACCATGACACTGTCTCTCCAGTCTTCCTTGCCTGCATTTAAGGCAGCCTGTGACTTTATGCAATAGCTTGAATAATCCAGGATTCTCCATCTGAAAACCATAGGGGTCAGCACATTCAGTTCCCCGGGCCTTTCACCCCCTTTCCCATGTAAAGTAGCATGTGCATAGTTCAGGGGATCCAAGATGACCCCTTGGGGGCTGGTTTCCTGTAATTCATTCCCCTCTTCTTGTGTAGGCCTTGGTGTTCTTATCTATGAAATGGGCATGCGTAGCCCAGTCTCCCAGAAATTTGGGGCTAATGCTCAGGCTCTCTATCAGGTAGGTGCCTTGTCTCACTCAGCACCTGTTACAGAAGCCACACACAGAGTCTTTGGGACTGGAAGATTTCACAGTCCCAGCAGGCAGTAGAATAGTGGCTATAGACTCACTGGGGAGAGTTCTCCATTGGGGAGGAAAACGCAAATGGGTGTTAACTATGTCCTACTGAGCCATGAAAGAGGACACTCTGGTCTCCCTGAAGGTTCTCCACAAGGGTAGAGTGTGGAAGGGAAGGGCATCTGGAATTCTATGAGGACACAGGGACCTTGCAGGAATTTCCCAAGTGTGACAAAGGGCCAGCCTCTTCATCTGCTGTCTACCAGGGGAATTGCCTGCATGCCACCTTAGTGTGAGAGCAAAAGCCTAGGAACACAAGGATTCTGATGGAAAGGTAGTGCAAGGAAGTGGCCACCATCTTTGACCCCACTGTTAAGAAAATACTTCCCTCATCCTGAGCATGACCTGAGCAGGGTCCAAGTAAGATATAAGGATGAGGTAGATGTAGCCACTGGCATTAGGAAGCATGGCTAGGAAAGAATATAGATGACAGGCTGGCCAGAATAGAGTGTCCAAGAGAGGTGAAGAAAAGGCAAGGGCTGAACCCCTGAGCTGGTAGCTATAGATGGAGTTTGGACTTGATTGGGGGAGCACTGGGGAGCCCTAGAAGATTTTCCACAGAAATGCATGACAACGGGGTTAAAGGACAGTGAGAGGAGACCTGTAATAAGCACTCTCTGAGTGGCGGGATGGGTGTCTCCCTCTGTGGTTACTTATATAGGGCTAGTCCCCAGGAAAAGCCCTGCCCTTCCTGATGCCCCACAGCTGCCCTTCCACTCTCCTGCTTCCTGCAGGATGTGCTGATCCAGCCCCTTCCTGCTGTGATGCTCCACTTCCTCTTGAATTTCTCAGCCCTGCATGCCCAAGTCCTGGCTCTGACAGCCCACTAGCAGTCAACTGGAAGGTCATCTCCATGGCCTGTGACCTGTGTCCTCTCAGAAAGTAAATGGGCCCCTTAGCAAACGACCTTAAGGCTCTCTGAGTTCCTTGCTTGCCTTTGGAGGTGAGGCAATAAAATGCTTAATGAGCTAAGTCTCCCTGGGAACCAGCAGCCCTGGAGTAGCATGGGGGAAGTTCATCTTTCTCAACTGCAGCTTAATTCTCACTTCTGCTGGAGGTGCCACCTGCCAGGGCCAAGGTTACCTAACTAGTTCCTGACTGTACTCTTGATTGGCAAGCTTCTAGGGCCTCAGTGCCCATATCTAAAACGGGTCAGAACCAGCAAGAAACCCAACAGATAAAGACTATGGTTGCATAACACTGGTGACCTGAGTTCAATCCCCAGAACCCATGTAAAGTTGGAAGGAAACAACAAATGCCGCAAAGTTGTCCTCTGGCCTTCGTCCACGTGCTACAGCACACTTGCCCCCTCAATACACCATGCATATATATGTGCACAAGAATTTCTTTGAGAGATTTAGATGGATTAATCTTTGAGAGATTAAGGCTCAGTGCTTAAGAACGCTTGTTGCTCTTGCAGAGGACCCAGGTTCAGTTCATAGCACCCACGTGATTGCTCACAATTGTCTGTAATACCAGTTCCAGGGGATCGGATGCCCTCTTCTAGACTTTCTGGTACCAGATGTGCACATGGTATATATGCCATACACAAATATCTATATGCAAGCAAATACTCCATCCGCATAAAAGAAAAATAAGTAAATCTTTAAGAAAATTTTATGCATATATGTGCTCCTATTCTTTGAGCCATCTCTGCAGAGCATTTTAGATCTTGAATGGCAGATCTGTTTCCTGCTACCCAGGAAGGGCAGAAGGCTCATGGCTTAGCAGTAGCATTGAGTGTTGCTGATGTGAGTGCTGGTGTGACCAGGTGATCGAACCTGGCTCTCCACTTGGTTTCCTTCTTTAAGGTCACCATGATTAAAGGAGCCCAGGATTCTGATGGCCTGTAAAATCCATGTCCAGTGAAAAAGTTTTACCTCAGAAAATATGGTAGAGAGGCCTAGAAGATATCCTAATGTCAACCGCTGCCTTTGTACACACACACACACACACACACACACACACACACACACACACACACACACGGGTGTGGAATCACTTCAAGGCTCTCTCCCCTCCACAAAGCAGGTTAAGCGTGAGTTTCAGGACCCACCAAGAAAGTCAGTATAAAGGTTCCTGAGTCACAGAGAACTGCTTAACTCTAAGGGGCTGAAGCCCCACCTTCCCCTTGAAAATGACTGAGGGCCAGTGGGCACAGCAAATGCCCTAGGCTTTCTGTAGCTCCGGGCTGTCCCTAAGCAGGGCCAGCATCTCTGGCTGCTCATCAGCCTTCCTGCTCCAAAAGCATTTTCTTGCACTTTTGACCTTCCCCAGTACAAGGAAGCCAGCCGGAAATGACGGAGCCCAGAGACCCCAAGTGACTCATCCAGCCACATAGCTTGTCCACTCCTGAATAGATTCCTGGGAACCCTGACCAGGCTGCTTCCCACCCAAACGGTAGCATAGCCAAGGAGCTAAACAGTCTGTCTGGGAGCAACGTCATCCAATGTGACATATACCTGGAGAATATTACTCCCTTCTTCATGAACTTTCCATAAAGTCCAGAGCCACGGCAGACACTGGGAGCCACAGTAGACGCGTCCTAATACACTGGACAAAGACCAGAGCTGACCTAAAGCCCTGCCCCTGAGCTTGGCGGACCCTTGAGAAAGGTACAGGTTTAGGATACCCCTGCAGTCCCTACTACAAGGAAGGCTGATGGCAGATAGTGGAAGCTACCAGTCCCAGAGAGATGCTCCAGGAGAGGCAAGCCCTCCAGCTGGGCGGGGCCTGTGGCTGGGGGTGTGGCGTGGCGCACAGTTCACCCAGCGGCCAGCAGACTGGCTGCGTGTTGCAATGTCTGGTGGCTTTTGCAGTATCCTTTCAGCGCGTGCAGCTGGACTGCCCTCGCTGAGGAGCAAGGAAGCAAGCATATGGCTGGAACAAACCTGGTGTCTCTTAACAGGCTGCATGTCCCGGGGCTGTTGGCACTACGTAGTCCGTTTGCAGCTCTGGGTTCGGCCACCAGTCAGCAGCATCCATGACATCGGGTATTTGCTGCCAGTCTGGTCATGGAGGAAGAGCCTGAGGTCTGAGTGGCCAGAGAGCTATACCCCTTATCTATCTTCAATCCTTTACTGTCTGGGCCCAGCACCCATCTCCTGTCTCCCAGCTCCTTCCCATCTGTACTGGATATGCCACTTGCCCCCACCCCTCCCCTATCTCCACTCAGGACCTCACCCCCTTATTCCTCTACCATCCCCCTACTTGTACCCAAGATCCTAACCCCAGCCCTGTATTCACCCCTTACTTTGTCCCTACACATATTTAGGACCCAAATACAAGCCTCCTACTCCTCACCCCTGCACCTATCTTCAGCCAGAACCCCCCACCTCACCTCTGCCTGCACTTTGTATTCCAACCCCAAGCCTCTACTAACCTACATACTTCTCCCCTCCTCATCCAGTCAGGAAACCTAATTCCTCCCCCACCAACCAGTGCCTACCCACTGCAGTCTACCACCGCCCCCCCTTTGCCCCCCGCATCTGCCCCACTTTCACCAACACCCCCCTACCCTACCCCACCTCCACTTGCAGAAAGACTTCCTGGAGCCTCCTGCCAGTCCTCTGAGTGCAGTGCCTGGCTACTGTCTCCATCATGTGAGCCTGCTGGCCAGTCTTGCTCCCTCTGCATGGAACACACAATCGTAAGGAGGCAGTGTGGTATCTGTTAGATGCCAGGGACAGGGGCTACTCTGCTATTGGAAACTGTTTACAACCTAGGTGGTAGGCCTCCCATTCCCCTCCCCTCTGCTTCACCAATGGCATGCTTTCAGAAGTTGAAGCAACCTGAGGACTTACATCTTTCTCTCCTCAGATATCCAGACTTAGCAGAGCCCATTTTCCCCAGTGCAGGAGGAATGGAGCTCTGGTTGGCAGCTTTCTTTTTGCAACTTCTCCTCAGCCCTTTGTGAGCCTGGTCGCTGCCCTGGAAGCCCACAGCCAACCCTGCAAGCCTCCTAGATGCCTCTTCTCCCATCACCCCCTCCCAGTCACCTGAGCATACTAAACCTCCTAACAAGTCCTATCCAACCTGGATCCTAAATTCCCTTCCAGGATTCAAAACTTGTTCTAACATCCAAACCAGAGGCTGTCACGTCTCTGCTCATAATACTACCTTCACCAACACCCTCACTATCATACTCAAAGTAGAATTCAGTGGTGTCCTCTGTTTAGCTATGACCCACTGGCCTCCTTCTGGTGGTTATCACCACACCATCATTACCCAGAGCTCCTTCCTGCTTGGGGGAGGGGGGCTGTTTATACATCGGCTGCCTCTTTCTCCAAGATAATCTGCATGACACCCTCCTTCACACCCCTCAGGTTTCTGCTGAAACCTTATTTCCAGCAGCCTAGCCCTTTAGTACCACTTCCATCGGCCCTCTTTCTCTGCCCCCTGTGCAGCTCTCTGTTCCTCCTGGAACAGCCACCCCTATTTTGCACGGTCATTGGGAGTTTTGTTTAGAGGGGGTTGTATGTGCATGCGTGTGTGTTGGTATGTTTGAGTGTGTGTGTGTGTGTGTGTGTGTGTGTGTGTGTGTGTGTGTGTGCGCGCGCCTGTATGTGCATATGAAGGCCCTAGATTTCCTCAATCACTCTTCAGGTTTTGTATTGAAGTAAGGTCTCTTGCTGAACCCTAAACTTGCTGTCTGGGCCATTCTCCCTGGCCTCTTGTGCTGGTGCTATAGGTGGACTACAGTGTAGCTTTGGGAGTCCAAAATTTGGTGTTCGTTCTTACCAGGCAAGCACATTAAGACCCACGGGGCTATCTCACCAGCCTATAAGGTCAATTGTGTTTCATCTTTCCTCCCCCTCCCCCCAGCCCTACACACACACACACACACACACACACACGTACCCAATGCAGACTGAACACAAGAATGGGATGAACTGATGCCCAACTGTATCCCAGAGCAGGCAAGTGTGCCTTATAAACAGTTACCACTCAGTAAGCAGTCCATGGATGAGTGAACAAAGGTCCAAACTCTGCATTAGCTTGCCTTTGAAATCCATGTACTGCTTTGAAACTTCACATGGGGCAACTGGCATAGGTTCCTTGAATTACCTGGGTTCAAATCCCACTTGGCTGGGAGGACATACTGCCCCTATGTAACATGCCATGAGTGGGTAAATACTGTCTCCCACTCTCTCCTCAGCTCCTACCCGCCAAGATCCCCTGGCCTTCTGCTCCACAAAGTCCAAGTGGAGGAACTAGGGTAGAGGTCACAGGGCTTCATCCAGGAACTATAGTCTGTGTGTCTCCACCTTAGTGGCTTGCCCTTTGCTGTCTGTGGTAATAAGTGATATTTGTGGAAAGAAGCAAGGGCCTTTGTTCTAGCTAGAGAGAGCAGCTGACTCAGAACCAGTGTGAGAATCAGGCCAGGGCCTGTTGGTGGGAGTAGGAAAACCCCAGTCATGTCTCACTTGGTTTTTGAGCAAGGCTGAACACTGCCCCTTGGCAAGTAGCAGTTTTAGGATCTCAAGAGCTATGGTGGAAAGACAGGAACATCTGTATCAAAGAAAAAACAAGGGATGGGGGTTGGATCAGGGGTCAGTCATTGGGGCTGACTTCCTGAAGGCCACTTGAGTATACACTAGAGCAGTCACGGGGAGATGGGATGCCCTTCAAGGACGGGGCACAGAAAAGTCACATTGAGGTAGGAGGACCAGGCTGAATGATTGCTCAGGTGGATGCTGATATATCCTGAGAGGGCTGGCAAATAGCAAAAACGTGGCCGTCACTAAATTTTACTGAATTATGAAATCCAATAACAATGACCAGCTTAGATTCTAGAAGGGTCTCTGGCTGTTGTATGACATTTTACCCAAAGCAGCAGCAAGGTAGGAGAGCATCAGCTGGGGCCATGGCCACAGTCTGCTTGAGGAGAGGAGGCTGGACCTAAAGTGGCTAGATTCAGAAGGTAGGTGGCAAGGATTCTGATGGGCTGGGTGCAGAGTTCGAGAAAAGAACCTATATGGGACTACAAGGCATCTTTGGGGAGGACAGAGGAGGCATCTGCAAGTGGCAGTGTGGACGATGAGGCCCGGTGTTCTGGTGACTGAGCCCACAGCTCCGTGGCTCTCTGGCCTCAATGTCACAGGGTCTCTGCTCTCATCCGTTAAATCGAGATAACAGGATTCACCTATGGTAGTTGCAAGAAATGACCACAAGCTAACTAATTTATAACTACAGGTCTTAGCCAGGCGTGGTGTCACAAGCTGAGGCAGGTGGATCGCCAAGTTTAAGGCCAGCCTGAGCTACAGAGTGAGACCTTGCCTCATGGGGAAATAAACAAAACAGGCAAGAACTACAGTTTAGTCTATCAGCGTTCTGGGACCCATTCCCTGATAGATTGATTCCTCTCTTTAACCCTTTCATCTCTAATGAAGACTACACAGGTATCACTAAGCAACACGTCCAGGTAGTCCAGCATGGACCCTAACACATGACTGTCTTTCTTTGGGGGCCTTAACTGTGTCATAACTGCAAATAAGGGTACCGTCTTGAACACTGGCTGTCAGGACTTGCACATAACCGCACAAGGTCACTTACCTTCCCACTCTTCCTGTCGTGAGGATTTAATATAAGATTCCCTAAGATTCCCTTAGGTTCCTTCTAGAACCTAAGCTGGACATAAGATAGGGACATGCTCAAAGCAAGAGCCCAAGCCCAAGAAGTGGTGGCCATGGCTTCCCTCCCCCACCTGTTTTTCCTATACTGCCATCAATAGGAGCCCATGACTTCTTGGCCCCTTTGGTCCACCCTGCAAGGCCTGGGCATCCTCACAGCCAATGAGGATGGTCACTCTGACCTACTTAGTAACCACCTGGCCAGCAGGAGCAGGAGTCACACAAATACAGGATTATGCTGCCCCCCCTCCTCTGGGAGACCATCCAGACAGGCACATGGGTGTTGTAATACCCGGACGTGTTGCTTAGCGATACCTATGTAGTGAACAAGCACACAGGATCCCTTTGTTCATACAGGCAGGCAGTGGCCAAGGACGCAGGTTTGAGAATTAGACAGCGTATGAGTAAATTATGACATCGCTCAGTTTCCTCCTGTAGCGATGTCTGTGGGCTCTTACCTAGAGTTATCAGAGTCAGCTGGGACATGTGGTGACTCATTGAAGGGCCAAAAGTCCAGGCAAGTAGCACCTGGCCTGGAAGAAGTAGCGACCTGGCTCCAAGTTGCAGCCAGGTGCTTACGGATGAGCTTTGTCACTGCTAACCTGGGGTTGGCCATGGGATTCCAAAATAAACCTGAGGCCATTAGTATTATAAAATAAATACTAATGTCATTGCCATTAACAGAAGAAACACATGCTCCTTCTCATAAAAGATACTACCACCTAGGACTCAGGAGATGGCTTAGTCAGCAATGTGCTTACTGTATTTCCATAAGAACCTGAGTTCGGATCCCTGGCACCCATGTAAAAATCTGGGCCCAGCACCACAAGCCTGTAATCCCAGTCCTGGGGAGATAAAGACGAGAGGATCTCTGGGGTTTGCTGAGCAGGTAGTCTTGCTGAATCAGTGAGCTTCAGGTTCTGTGAGAGCCCTTTGTCTCAGGTAAAAGGCAACACCTGCTGCCACTCTCTGACCTCCAAACAAGAGTGAGTGTACAAGCTTGCTTGGGGACAGACAGACAGACAGACAGACAGACACACACACACACACACACACACACACACACACACACACACACACACATACTTCCTGTAAAGCCAGAGCTGTCCGTGGTGGTGCTGGAAGGACCATCTGAGGTTCTGTGTCTTGCCTCCTGATCAGAGTACGCTGAATGCAGTAGCCACTCCTCCCTGTCTGACTCCTGTGAGCATGGTGCATGGAGCCTTGGGGAATGACACAGGGAAGGAGGCAGCTCAGCAGGCACATCGTCATCGCTTTGAATGCTTGTCATTTGGAAAGAAAGGGGCTTCTTGTGTGTGCCCAGGGTGACAGGACAATGCTGGCAATGAGTGAGGACTGGAGTGACCACGTATGGCTTGTCATAAGAAAAGGGGCCTCCTATCAGAGCCAGTTAGGAGCTATAGCTTCAGGTCAGATACTGTTTGAACCAGTGTTTGTGGAGGCAATAGTTCTAGAAGCTTGATTAAAGTGACACTTCTGTGGCTAGCTGGGCAGGCAGAGAGGGTCCTAAAATATGTCTTCCAAGATTCCTCTGTCTCAATAGCCCCAGAGGCTCCTCCCTAGAATTCCCAGGAACTTCCAGAGCCCATCTTGTAAACCTAGCCTCCTAGAGAAATTTGCCCATTAAGGTCCTGCAGTTGACCTTGCAAATTGGGTAACTTGGACCCTCTTGCCTGACTGGCCCATGGCTGTGGCTAAAGGATGTCTTTCAAGTTGGGGGAAAGGTGAGACAGAGACCACTACGGTTCTAGAGTTCTGAACCAGACAAGACTGTGTCGAGGAGCAGTAGGACAGAGTACCGCAGTGTCTCCCATCTTTAAATTTGAAAATGTGCTCTGTCCCCAGACCTGTAAGCTACTTGGGAGGTCAGTGTAGAGTAATCCTATGTTCAAGGCCTGCCTGGGCTACAGAGCCAACTCAAGGCCAGTGTGGCCAACATTAAACCCTGTCTCAAAATGTTTTTATAAAGAGGAATGGTTGGAGGATTACAGCTCACTGGCAGAATATTTATCTAGCATGTGCTGGGTCCAGAGTTCAATCCCTGGTACCACCAAGATAGACAGACAGACAGACAGACAGACAGACAGACAGACAGACAGACAGATAGAGTGTGCCATGTTCATGTCTCAGACACCACAGGTAGTCCCCCCAGGGTTGCACCCATCCCTTTTTGTTCAGGACCACCCTAGCTCTGACTGTAAAGTAGACTGAAATTCCCAAGCTCACTCTCACACAGCCACAAGCATGGCTCTTAATTAGCATCACCCTATCACCTATCTGCTGTGTTGGGTGTGGGAGCAAGAAGCCATACCCCTCCCAAAGCTCTCTAACCCATTCTGCTGCCCTGCCTAACATGCTTGGTGTCTCTGCTTGGCATTTTCCTTCTGTCTACAAGGCCAATATCATCAGTCCAACTATAAGTCACAGCATTCATGGACCATGAGCTCCTTGGCCTGTCAAGTCTTGGACCTGAGATTACCTGCTCATGTCACTGGTGGGATGCCCCGTCTCACCCTCCACACTCCTGCCACACATGCAGTCAATCTCTTGGGTATCTCCCTGGATTTGGAAGAAAGGGGTGAGTAGGGAGGAATACCAGTGTCCTAGAATCAGCAGACTTTTCTAGAAGGGCCAGCACCACGTGACTGGGTCAGCTGACCATGAGCAGTGCTGGATTCACAAGATGAATGAATGCCTGAATGACTCTGAGCCAAGGCAAAGGGCTTCCAAATGGTCGACACACTCATCTGTCTGCCAGTGGAAGCACAAAACAAGGGCTAGTCTTAGCAGGGAGGAGCGGAGTTTCTGAGTCATACAGCTGTACAGATAGGAGAGGCGTGACCCTGGGCAAGTCACTTTATCTGTCTGAGACCTATTGTGCGGGGAGTAACATGTCCACCCACACCATGTCGGCATGAAAGAGGGCATTCCGTGTACTTGACACAGGGCCTGGGCCACGGTGAGGTATCTGTTAATATTAGCTGTTACCGAGTGTTGTAGGAAGGGTGGAAGGGGAGGCTGGAGAGGCTTCAGAACTAGGGGCAGTCAGGCACGGCTCTGCAGAATGAATAGGAGTTTGCAATGTTTTAGAGAAAAACAATGAAGAGAGATAACAAATAGCTACCTCATCATGGGTAGAGGCCCTAAAGAGGTATTAATGAGGGGTTGGAGAAATGGCTCAGCAGTTAAGAGCACTGGCTGTTCTACCAGAGGACCTGGGCTCAATTCCCAGCAACCGCATGGCAGCTCACAACTGTCTGTGTTTCCAGTTCCAGGGGATCTGACACCCTCACAGGCATACTACCAGTGTTCATAAAATAAAAAATAAGTAAGCTATTCTTTTAAAAAGAGGTATCAAGGAGCACTAAAGCTAAACAGGGGTTATTGATGCTGAGTTACAATGGGGAAGTTTTATATTATGCCTCTGTTCTTATTGGTGCCCGTGTTGCTTTGAGACAGGGTCCTTCTGTGTAGCCCAGTTTGGTCTTGAACTGGCCGACCTCCCACTTCAGCCCCTTATACTTCAATTATAGGTGTGTACTATTACACCTACGTTCCCGGTTGTTGTTGATGTTGCTACTGTTGTTGATTTTTCCTTAAGGTTTGGAGTGGGTGACACATCAGGAGTGAGGAAGTCAGAGGACAACTTAGAGTAGTCAGTTTCTCCCTCTGCCACTTGAGTCCCAGAGATCGAACTCTAATCATCAAACTTGGTGACAAGCACTGAGCCATCTCACCAGCCCCTGATTTTTAAGACCAAAGCCACCTTGTTCTTTAGAGATGTTTCCCATAAACAGACATAAAGAACTGAGTGGCAGAGAGATCTGACCCTTCCCCCAGTGTCCATCTGAGGCTGCTTGCTTCCTTGACCTGTTGACCCTTAAGTGACTAGCGAGGATGTCGAGGATGATACTGTGACCTGTCTATCCTTCATCCCCAGAAGAATCCCAGCAGAGCAAGCCTGCAGGACACCCAGCAGGCACCAGCACTGTGCTGAGTCCCCTGCCAGGGATTTGAGAGGAAACGTACAAGGCTTTACTTTGTCTTCAATACTACTGGGGATTGAGATTAGGACAGTGAATAGCAGTTGTCACTGACTACCTATGCTTGGAGCCACATAACAGTGATGTTCAAACACCAGCTCTGTCACTCTGTGTGTGTGGCCTCGGATAAGATGCTTAGGCTTCTCTGACTATTCCTTCCCTGTGAATAGTCAGTTCGGCTGGCTCCTGGGATCCCCATGGGTCCTTTTGTTTATTCTTCCTCCTCTGACCCCCTGGTTGTGACTGATCCTTGATCATTCAACCTTCCTTACAGGAATGGGTTCCTGAGGTGGGAACTGCGTATCTTTTGTTCCCCTAGGTCCTAGCCCTGGGCTCAGTAGCCACCCATAGTGGGTTCTCTGGCCCTGGCAGATAGGTGGATGAGGTTGTGGTAGAGACATCAGTCTGGATGAGACAACAAGGAGGGCTTCCTAGGCAGGAACGAGCACCAGCAATGACAGATTTGGAGTGGGATTTTAGGTCTTTCATACTTAACCTGCAGAGGGTAGACTCTGGGTTCAGATCCTGCCCCCACCGCACAGCAGGTGTATCTTTGGATACCTGACTTAATAATTGAGCCCCGATTCCCAAGTATAGGTAATATACATCTCTAGCGGAGAAGAGCTTCAGCTGCTGACACTGGCAAGTAAAGCAAAGCAGGGCAGGCACTGTTGGTAGCCCACACCAGGGGTCAAGACCTTTCCTTCCTCCTTCTGCTCACCTGCCCTGAGAGGGGAAAAGAGCAGAAGCTCACTGTTTGAAGCCCACTGTTTAACTGCACAGGAGACTGGAGGCCAAGAGGTGTGAAGACCCCAATCCTGACTTTATAAGCTTAGTCTAACCTGACCTTGCCAGCTGGTCAGCCAGGAAATTTAAGAGGAAGCTGAAGTAGTTGTGAGGACAGATGGACATAGTGTGTCCTATCCAAAGACCATATGCATCCACCAGAGGACCTGAGGGCACAGGCACATAGGGCTGTACATGTTCATAGACACGCACCTCTCTCTGCTCGCATCCAGCAGAGATGCAGGCTTATAGACACATGTTCACAGATGCATACACACAAGGCATGCTCACAGACGTAGACGCCCACAGATATGAAGCCACAGATGCACACTCTCAGATACACATGAACACTCAGACACACATACATTCACAGTCACGCAAATGCATGCATGGACTTATGGACACACAGGTGCACGTTCGGTCAGGTTCAGAAGTACTAGCACTCCCAGACCCAGACACACAAACACCATATTCGGAGATTTGCTCCGAGGGATGCAGCTTCCCCCCGGCACTCATCTTTGCCCAGCACCATGGCTAGCTCCTTGTCTGCACATGCTGGGTTGAGGGTGCTCTAGGAAACCCTATGCCTCACTGGTTCACACAGACTTACTTATGGAAGGTTCTGTGACTGCTAATAGGGCAGCCACAGAGGGTCTTTCAGCTTCGAGGGGTAGTTTAATACCCACCTACAGTATCCCAGTTTTGGCCCTGTCATTCATCAAACAGGCAACATGTGGCTCAGTAGGCACTGAGATACTAAAATGAACAGAACAGAATTGGATCCTAGGGACTCAAGGTTCACAGAGACACTTAGCCAAGGTACCAGGGAGAGAGGTAGAGCCACTCTGCCAGCACACAAGGGGCGACCTCAAGAGGACCGGGTTTCTGATGGTGGCTATTGCCTGTTTTCGGGAGACAGTGTGCACAGACCTTCACCCAACATGCCTGACCACCGCTATCTCCCTGGGCCATCTTCCAGCCCAGATGACAGGGCTGGTCTCCTTAGTTCCTGATTGCAAACATTCTGAGCAGATCATGGCACACGTTAGACACTGGAGCAGACCATGGCAACTGGCTGTCTCTGAATAACCAAGAACCAGGAGCAACATATTCCTCTAGAGTCATGGAGCAGCCAGGCTCCTTCTGCTTTGTTCTAAGAAAACCACGGGAGTTCATAATGACATCCAGCCCCTTGTCGGTGCTTTTAAAGAGAAAAGAAACATAGATCTGTGGCTAAAGAGATGGCTCAGGACTTAAGCGCACTTGCTGCTCTTGCAGAGGAGTGGGTTTAGTTCCTAGCACCCACCTGGTGCTTCCCAAACAGTTTTAACCAGTTCTAGAGGATCACATGTTCTTCTGGCCTACACAGGTACTTGTTTGCATGTGGTACGCATGCATACATCAGGCACACACACACATACATATAAAATTAAAATAAATGTATAGAAAAGAAAGAAACACAGACTCTTGCTGGAGACTTGCTTCTCTTATGCTGATTTTCCTGAATTGTGGTGTTCCCTACCTCTATCTCTGTATCAAAAATCTGCATCTCAGTGTAGCTAGCTCCCCAGGCACCCAAACCTGGGCTCTTTTGTAGGGGAAGATGTGCTGTTCTCCTTCAGATCTAGACTGAATACTAGCCAGGCTTCAATTCCCAGTCTTTTGTGGACCATTCATACATCTCCTTTAGCACCCCGCTTACAGGTCCCATCAAGGTCACTAGGTAACTCCTTCACTTGTCACCTGATGGCTAAGGAAGCCCTTGCTTCTCAGCAGGAGTCTCACTGTTGGTTTCCTGTCTGTCCTTGCATCCTTCCTTCCCAGTGTGACCACAGGGAGGCGGAAGCCCTCCAAGGCCTTGTGGAAGAAGAATGTGACCCCCCCCCCATCCTTCCTAGTGGCTGGTGGGAATAATCACAGCTCCAAACTTAATTGGTGAGAAGACTAGCTGGTTTCTGACAGAACACATCCTGGAATATTGCCTCTAAGAATCAAGTAAAAGGCTAGAACTGGGCTGGCAGGAGGTGTCCTGCTGGGAAAAATATGTCAGAAAGGCTTGATCTTCACACACCAACAGACTGTTCATAAGTGTGCTCAGAAACAGCTGGCTCTCTTAAGAGTAGGGGATATCCCTCTTAAAATCTTGTTGGGGCAGGAGACATAGCTCAATGGTTAAGAGCACTTGCTGTTTCTTCCAGAGAACCTGAGTTCTCTTCCTAGTACCCAGATCGAGTAACTCCAGCTCCAGGGAGCTCTGACACCCTCTTCTGGTCTCTCTTGGATCCTGCACCCATGTGCACACACCCATGCACAGGCACATAGACATATACATAAAAGTAAAAAAGAAAACTTATTGTTAGCCAGTGTGGTTGCTGGTTTTATGTCAACTCGATACAAGCTAGAGTCATCTGAGAGGAGGAACTCAGCTGAGCAAATGCCTTCATATGATTGGGCTGTACATAAGCCTATAGAACATTTTCTTCATTAGTGATTGATGGGGAGAAACCCAGCCCATTGGGGGTTCTACCGCCTCTGTGCCAGCAGTCCTGAGTTCTGTAAGAAAGCAGGCAGAGCAAGCCAATAAACAGCACGCATCCATAGCCTCTGCCTCAGCTCCTGCCTCCAGGTTCCTGCCCTGAACGAGTTCCTGTCCTGATTTCCCTTAGTAATGGACTGTTAGTAACCTGGAAGTTTTAGCTAAATAAACCCTTCCCTCCCCAAATTGCTTTTGGTTGTGGTGATTTATCACTGTGATAGAAACCCAAAGAAAGACAGCAAGCACAATGGTGTAGCAGGTGAAAACAGTCCTGGCAACCTAAGTTTGATACCCAAACGCACAACAGAAGGAGAAAATCAACTCTTAAAAATTGACCTCTAACCTCCACCCATGGACTGGCAAGCACTGTGGTACACTCAACATACACAAACAAGAACAACAACAAAAATGGTAATAATAACACTAATAATACAGTTGATTTGCTTTGGGCAGTTCACTTTTAGATGGAATCAAGGTAACCAGCATTTTAAAGACTATTAAAATTCTAAATTCCTGGCAACAGTCATTGTCTCAATCATCTGTACCACCAATTTCAGAGCCACCTATTCCATGCTAGTTTTCTCTCCTTCCAGATTGTTCTCTGGGGCCGGACTGAGAAGTGCCTGAAGGAGACAACAGAGGAGATTCGGCAGATGGGCACAGAGTGCCACTACTTCATCTGTGATGTGGGCAACCGGGAAGAGGTATACCAGATGGCCAAAGCTGTCCGAGAGAAGGTTAGTAGCCTGGCAAGTCTGGCCCCAGCACACTGAATTCATATGGTCTGGGCGGGAATGGTGTCATGACGGACTGGCTTTATACAGGGCACCTTTTGTGTACTTTCCATGAAGCTAGTCCAAGTTACGTGGTCAGAGACTGACATTAATAGCACAGTAAGAGTAGGCCCTCTGTGGTCCCTTGGATACTTAGACACTGTTAGTTTCTCTCTGAGACCAAGAGGAGCAAGTGTCCCATTGCATTCTGGGAAAACCTTTTCCATAATCCAAGACATTTGGGCTGGGTAGACGACTAAATGCTAATAGAGAAAAAGACTTCACCCTGTTACACATCCCACTCATGGTAACATTAACCATTTTTATGTGACCATAACCTCATTTATTATAAATATGCTATGTTCTGGGTATAGTATGTACCATAAACTATTTCTAATCCTCAGACACAGCTGGTATGGCACCAGCGCCATTTATAAACAAGACTGATGCTCAGAAAGGCCATGTGGCTGGTGGTTGCGGAGCCTGGTCTGTGCCCCTCCAGGTACAGCCCACAGGGACTGGCTGCCCTCACGGCTCCACAGCCCCCTCTTGCCCACAGGTGGGTGACATCACCATCCTGGTGAACAATGCTGCTGTGGTCCATGGGAAAAGCTTGATGGACAGCGATGATGATGCCCTCCTCAAGTCCCAGCATGTCAACACCCTGGGCCAATTCTGGGTAAGAGTTTTTCTGGCCCAGAGCCAGCCATAGGCAATGCAGGAAGCCTGTGTGAGGTAGAGAGAAAGAGAGGCTCAGTAGGACTGAGGATCATGGTAGCAAGGATGTTCCACAGCAAAATAACTAGATAAAAGAAATGACTGGCAGGGAGACATAGGAACTTCTGACTGGCTAACCTAGTGTTCTGCAGTGGGAGGTCTCAGTGATTGAAGAGTGTCACTAGAGTAACTATGCATCCAGAATAGGCTGTTCTCCACAGTACAAGGGTACAGGGCTTGGCAGAAGCTGTACCACTCCAAACTGACCCCTGCTATCTACCCTCAGACCACCAAGGCCTTCTTGCCACGTATGCTGGAGCTCCAGAACGGCCATATTGTGTGCCTCAATTCTGTGCTTGCACTGTCGGCCATCCCTGGCGCCATTGACTACTGCACATCAAAAGCATCAGCCTTCGCCTTCATGGAGAGCCTGACCTTGGGGCTGTTGGACTGTCCGGGTGTCAGCGCCACCACCGTTCTACCCTTTCACACCAGCACCGAGATGTTTCAGGGCATGAGAGTCAGGTCAGTGGGAGAGACCAGCCACCCCTCCTGAATCAACCCAGCCAGTGGTCTTCACAGGAAGAAGCCCCCAGAGTCCCTTGGCCTTGGCCTCGCACTCTCAGACCTCATTTTCCACTCCCAAGGCAATGGGATATGACTGCACTGTATCAGCTACTTTTCTGCTACTGTAACAAAGTGCCTGACCAAGGTAATTTAAGGAAGGAAGGGTTTGTTGAGGTTACAGTCTGTCCTGGTAGAAAGTCATGGCAGCAGTAGCAATGAGGCAGCTGGTCACACTGCATTCACAGTCAATAAGCAGAGAGAGCTGGATGCTGGTGTTCGGCTCCCTTTCTCCATTTTGTTCAATCCAAGACCCGCTACCCACATTCAGGACCCTACTTCTTAGTATAGGGGCTCACACAAAACTGAATGGGCATCACTACCCAACAACAAGAAGGGAAATGAATATTCACATATGACCTGCATAACAAAGCCCATACCCATAATCCCGAGTGAAAGAAGCCATGTGATCACATTCTGCACGGTCTCATGCGCACGGCATTCTGGATCAGGCAAAACAATGGTGCTAGAGACAGGATCGGTAGTCTAGAGCTAGGGAACTGTGTGGCGGTGGTTAGACAAGCAAAAGTTAATTGAGCTATGAGCTGAAGATGTGAGCCTTAATTATAGAGCCAAGACAGGCGAGGTGGTTTGGTGGGTAAAGGAGCTTGCTGCCAAGCCTGACCATCTGAGTTTGATCCCTGAGACCCAAATGGTGGAAGGTGAGAACTGACTCCAGCAAGGTTCCTTCTGACCACCACATGCATTCGGAGGCACATGCCCACTTACACATATACACAGCATGCACACAATCATAACACACACACACACACACACACACACACCAATAACTTTTTAAATTAATAAATGGAAATTATAGCCTCATCTGAAGAAATCCCAAGGCCCACTTGGGCTTAGTGTTCATGCTCGAGTGTCTGCCTGGGGAGGCATCATGCTGTCGCTTGCTGTAATGTGCTGTAATGTGATACCAGGCTTCATTGCCAGTCTGTAAAATTGGGTGATGACTGACATTATGGCACTGATACTGAACATTGTATCGGTACACATCACACACCACACACCCAATTTAGGGGAAGATTTATTGCCTCTCAGAGCTGTGCTTTGCTTATCTGTTAAATGGCAGGAATAGTAATTTACCAGATAGATTGCTGGTAAAGTGAGAGATAATAATGAACCTATCGTCCCTAGCACAAACCCTAGCTCACACAAGTTCCTCATAAAAGAGATGTCTCCCCTGTTATCTTACTTTTTGAGACAGGGTCTCATCTGTAGCCCATGATGGCCTTCAACTTGTGGTGATTCTCTGCCTCGGCCTCATGAGTGCTTGGGATTAGAGCAGTGTCCTGCCACACCCAGCTGTTGTTATTTTTCCAAGACTAAACATGGTCTTGACGAGTTTTGCTAGAAGACAGTCTCTTTAGGGTGTGTCCAGAAGTAGACAGTTCTACCTAGCATGCAAACAAACCATCACTCATTCTGAATTTCAAGGAGGTTATACTAGTGACTGTACTGATGTCCTGGAATCAAATCCCAGTTCTCTGTAACTCCTAGCTCGTGACTTGACTTTTCTGTGCCTCAGTTTCCCTGTTTATGTTTTTGTTTACAGTAATTGCCAACTTCACGGGTTGGGGAAGAGCCTGGGTGGAGCTGACTGGCTCTGCCTGCTTATGAGCACTAGGTGAACATTAGGTGTATACTAGCAAGCTACCTGTAGCTATGCAAGTGACAGCCAAGGGTCTTCTGGAAGACCTACGTATGCTTTAATCAACTCCTCTTTATTGAAAGAAAAAGGAAAATAGAAGAGCCGTTGTTTTGTCCTGTGGCCGTCTTAACAGTTGATTGGGATAGGACCATCCATCCAGCAAGATTCACTGTATCAGAGACTACCATTGTTTTTATATTTACTGACTTATTCTGTATTCTAGCCATTCCTTGAAAATAAGCTGTAAACCCATTTCACAGTTAGGGAACTGAGTGTCAGAGAGACATCATCAGTATGAGGCCATACAGCTGGAATTGGGCCAGATGAGCAGGCTTCTTCTGCCTACGTCCCAGAATCCTCTGTTTTCATCCCAGTCACCATGGAGAGAAAGAGGGAAATCTTAACAGGTTTGAGGCCTCTCCATTGGGTTCTTCTGCAGGGGTTTTACCAGGAAGGGTCCCCCAAAGCCCAGACAGCTGGGCCTTGCTGTGCTGTCTCCCCTCTCCCAAAAGACAGTAATGGACACAGGGAAAGGCTGGAGGCTGCAGATATGCTATTCTGTGACTGACGTTGTAGTGAACTACATCAGCATGCCCTTCTCTAGAAAACCTAGGCTGCAGGTTTATGGGGCTCCAGGAATTGCTATCTTGGCCTGTGAAGAAAATCTAGTCATCAAAGTATGACCTGAGTTTGTTCTCTAGAATTCACATTTATAAAAATCCAGGCCAAGGTAGCATACACTTGTCATCCCAGCACTGTGGAGGCAGATATAGGCAAATCCCTAGGGCTGGTTGGCCATTCAGGCTATCCAAGTTGCAAGCTTCAGGCCATTAAGTGACCCAGGCCATAAAACAGTGTGTATGACGCCTGAGAAACAATACTGAAAGTTGACCTCTGCCCTCCACACACATTCTGCCCATATTATTTTCCTCCACACACATAAACACTCATACCCACACACCCACGTGTGTACACACACACACACACACACACACACACCCCAAAGCCACACTTGTCACACAACTGAAAAGGTATAGGAGGGTTACAGCCTTTGAGCTTGCCCCTTGCTCAGGAATGGCATCAAACCTGATGACTCACAACCCTTAATCTTAATGGTACCAGAGCCCTGTGAGGGACAGAGGTCAGGGCTAGCAGCATGTACCTTCAGAATGAAGACGGCCAAGAACAGAAACATTGGAATAGTGGCTAGTATTTGCCACTGCTTTCCTCTGCCTGTTTCCTTATCCATAAATTACAGAGAATATTTGTGCATGGGCCCGATACTCAGGGAATTATTATGGTATGAGTCTGGGATCAGATGCCTTTGAACAAGCATGGGAAACCCCCATTGTTCAAGTATCTGATCACCTGTTCATCTGGGAGTCCCATGGAGAGACACTTTGTAAGTGACCGACTGGTTAGCGAACCAACAGGCTGAGTACCTCCCTAGCAGAAAGGCCCAGCAGAGGAGTGGGGCAAAATAGCAAGTATTTATTGAGCCCCTACTGTATCTAGGTACTACTAGATGCTGATGATGCAACAGGCATCGAGATTCACTAGGCCTCTACCCTCAGAGGGCTTCTAATCTGATAGGGAGATGGACCATTGACAAGGGAGAACTTAACATACAAGGTCAGTCTAGGTTCAGTTGATGTGGTTAGGCGAGTAGAAGAACATAAGAGCAGAGGCTACCCAGCCATGTGAAAGGATGGGGTCTCTCCGCAGAAGAACTAGGAGTGAGCAGGCCATAAAGATGACTGGTAGGAAAGAGGTACAGTAAGAAAGGCGGAAAGATGACCTATGCTGCGGAATGTGGCAGGAGTCCAGTGTGCCAGGAGGCCTGGAGAGCGTTGAAGAATGAGCCCAGCAGGGTGGACTCTAGTTCTATGACTCTGTCAGAGATACTATCTGCTAGTGGGCACACTCCACTCAGGTGGTGGGGATGGGTAGCGCAAGATCGAGGGAACATGGGTCTCTAACAGGAGTGGACTGGGAGAGAATCGCACAGTCTCGAGTTCCTCACACAGAAGATCCAAAATAATGCCCTCAGAAACATGAGCCACTCACCAACATGCCCAGCAGAAGGGTCAACTTCTCCAGGAGAAACCAGTATTTTCCTGCCTTCAGGTTTCCCAACCTCTTCCCGCCATTGAAGCCAGAGACAGTAGCCCGGAGGACAGTGGAAGCTGTGCAACAAAACCAGGCCCTTCTCTTGCTCCCATGGACCATGAATATCCTCATTATCTTGAAAAGGTATGGGATTGGGGAGAGATAGCTCTTCGTCAGGTTCAGGCCCAACTTTTTCCTTAACTTCAGTGGGCCCTAGTGGGGGAAAAGGCAATAGGCCGGAGAATGTGAATGTGAGATCGATTAGTCATGTCTGCTGGGGCCAGAAGGTTGGGGAAAAGGCAATAGGCAGGAGAATGTAAATGTGAGATCGATTAGTCATGTCTGCTTGGAGCGGGAAGTTGAGGAGTGAATGACACCTCTGATTGTACTGACCAGTAAGTAGGGCAGACTTGTTGATCTAAGGATCTCTGTGAATGATTTGTTTGCCTCGTTCGTCTGTTCTTTCTTTTTTCTTTCCTTCCTTCCTTCCTTCCTTCCTTCCTTCCTTCTTTCTTTCTTTTTTTTTTTTTTTTTGGTTCTTTTTTTCGGAGCTGGGGACCGAACCCAGGGCCTTGCGCTTCTTTCTTTCTTTCTTTCTTTCCTTCTTTCTTTCTTTCTTTCATCTTTGAGGCAGAGCCCATTGCAACTCAGGCTTACCTGGAACACAATACAAAGAAGCTTAGGTTGGCCTTGAACTTGAAATTCTCCTGTCTCTCTCGTCCTGGGATTATAAGCATGCACTACCATGCCTGGTTTAAAAATTATTGAGGGATCCAAACATCTCTTGTTTGTGTGAGTTTTACCTATCACGACTTAACTGCATTAGAAATTAGAACTGAGAGGGGATGTTGGATTTACACATCAGTTTCTATTTATAATCTTTCTCATTAATAAAGAGCAGTAACCAGAACTATTAAATTATCATAAGTGTTTTATTTGTTTGTTTGCCTTTATAGTCTTTTCAGACAGGATTTCACGAAGTATCCCAATCTAGCCTCAACTCATAAATATATTTTTATGACAAATAACTATATTTTCTAAAATAACACAGACAAGTAGTTAAGAGGGACGCTGGATTGTGTTTCTGCAAGTCTCTCCATTGTCTGGTTTCATCTGAAACAACTAGATTCTTTTTTTTTTTTTTTTGTCTTTTTTTTTTTTTTTTTTTTTTTTTTCGGTGGGGACCGAATCCAGGGCCTTGCGTTTTCTAGGCAAGCGCTCTAGCACTGAGCTAAATCCCCACTCCCCAACAACTAGATTCTTCCATCTGCTCTTTATTTCAGTGGATTGGGATAGTCCCTGTAGCAAAACCTCTGGGAAACTGCACTGCATGTGAAGAGAGAATAAAAAGGAAGAGCTGGGATGTGATTCTGTTGACGGAGAGCTTGTCTAGCTTGTGTGAAGGCCTAGAATCAGTTCTTGATGCTGCATAAACCAGATGTGGTGGTTCCTGCCTATCATACCAGCATGTGAGAGGGAGAGGCAGGAGATTAGAAGTGTGACATTTATCCTTAGCTGCATAGTAGATTTGAGGCTAGGCTGGGTGCTGTAAGACCTTCCTCTTAGGGGGAAGAGGGGAGAGAGGAAGGAAGGAAGAAGGAAAGGAAGGGAGAGAGAGAGAGAGAGAGAGAGAGAGTGTCTACTCTGCAGTGTATTTATAAATATCCAGAAGAGATCTCAGGTACCCCCCCCCAAGAATTCCTAGACCACATTTTTAAGAAATACTACTCTATAAACTATCAGGCATAGCCCCAGCTCCCAGGTAGCTCAGAGAACAAGGGTCTTCATGCCAACAGCATGAAATTTGGAGACATGTCATAGCTCTAGACGTGGAGTTTTCCAGGGTAGACCACCTGGGAAGGCGGGCTTCATAATGGAGATATTTTCTCTAGAGTTTTTTTTCAGCACTGACTTCAACCTAGAACCGTTCAGACTTAGCACAGCAAGACTTTATGCCTGGGTCCCATACTGAAGGGGTAGTGTATATGGCAGTCTCATCACAACCCTCAGTACAGGGAGAGCTGTATCCTCGCAGCCATGCCTCTGGTCCCAGTACAGCCACTTTGTCTGAGGGTCACCCTGTTGTTATCAGAAATCGACTCCCAGGAAAGCCCAGCCATTGGCTATGTGACATGGAACATTGACACTAAGGGAACGGTGACAACTGGCTCTTTATCTTCCACCCTGACTAGCCTTTGTGCAAGCAGAGGGTAGAGAGTAGAGAACAGGGGAGAGGGCAATCTAAGATTGCTCTCTTGACTGCCTGAGGGATCCTCTACGGGAGTAGGTACCAGACTGGGTAGTTGGCTTAGATGGCTACATGCTTGGTGTGTAAGCATGACGATCTCGATTTGATCCCCAACACCCATATCTGACCTTCATCCGTGCACCGCAACAGGTGAATGCACACTCACTCATATGCAGAGAGAGACTGATTGGTTTCTTTAAAGGAGGGCTGGAGACATGGCTGATGGTTAAGAGCACTTGCTGTTCTTGCACAACACCAGAATTCAGTTCCCAGCACCCGCATCAAACAGCCCACAACTTCCTGTCAAGTCTGGCTTCAGGGGATTCAGTACCATCTTCTGGTCTCAGTGAGCAACTTTACTCAAGTGTACAACAGGCACACATATGTCCACATACTTAAAAATAAAAAAGACTAAAAACAACAGACCTGTGTGTCTATTGGAGTTCTGGAAGCTTAGTACGGTGTAGCATCTGGCAAGGACTTTCCTGCAGCCTTATGACATCATGGACAGTTCCCCATAGAGGCCAGAGCAAGTGTGACCAGAGAGTTTACTTCAGCAATAAAGCCACTCTTCAGATTATTTATTAATCCACGGTACCTTGAAAGCACACTGGATGCTGACAGTGCAGCCCTGTCTGTTCCTATGCTTGGCCCTTTACCTAGTGAAAGTGCTGATTCTCAGGGTTCAGGGGGTATTTTGAGAAGGGGAGCCAGTTGTCTATTACCGTTTGTCACTGCTACCACTGACGATCTTCTCCTCTCTCCTCAGCATACTCCCGCAGGCTGCCCTGGAGGAGATCCACAGGTTCTCGGGGACTTACACCTGTATGAACACCTTTAAGGGGAGGACATAGAGGCAGGAGGAAGACACACCTGAGGAGCTATGGAACCTGAGGGGGAAACCACAGCAACTGGGCACACACCCATGTGCCTATTCGTTGGCACATCTGCTGGGTGAGCAAGACTGTTCTTGTCCCCCAGGGAAGATTTTGCAGCTCCCCAGGTCAACTCCAGGACCTTTGTGCAGGACTGATGGGTGTAACCCTGACCCCCATGGGGAGGCAAGAGGCCAGCAGCCACCCAACAACTTTGTACATTTCTCATTCTGTAGGGTTTATCGTGAAATTGCTTCTCCAGTCTAACCTGCCTGAGCAGTGTGCATCTACTATTTCCAGGAGAGTCTGCCCCCAGACACTCTGCCTTTCCCTCCACAACCCTCTCATTCCCAGCTCATGCAAACTGGTCACGCGGCAGGAATGCGAAATAAAGAGGTGGCTTTCGAAGCTTCCTTTGTTCACATGCTTGGGAGGGAGGGAGGGAGCTGGGAAGGAGCCTGTCCCAACCTCAAAGCCCCATCTTTTGAGAGAGAAGTCTGCCTTGGGGTCTATAGAGAGCAGGAGAGGAACTGCAGCCCAGTCCAAGAGAGAGAGGGGAGGGAGGGAGGGAGAGAGGTGTGACCAGGCCTCTCCAGACATGGGGCTTCCCTGGTAGGGTCCCTGAGCGCTAGTCCACAGAAAAGCTGACCACATCTGTCCTTCCTTGGTCCCACTGGGCCACCAATGTAAAAGTAAAGTCAGACTCCACTGAGCACCTGCTGCCTCCCCTACATGAAGAAGCCAAGATGATACTAGCAAAAGATGCCGTTCATCTGCGTCTCCAGAAACAATGACAACTCATCACTTAGGGACAGCATTGCGTTACAGCCCCTACAGCACATATAATTGTAGGAGATGGAAAACCCAGAGAATGGAAGGAGCTGTCATGGTCTCAGTCAAGGGTAGAGGTGCCCATGGTTCTCTGGTGTGACTTTCATGCTGAGAAAATCCAATGTCACTGTAGTCTGTGTAGAGCAGGGAGCAATGTGACCGGCTAGGAATAGGATCCAAGTATTCAGCTTTTACAGGTGGGTGGCAGGGAGTAGGCAGGAGTCCCGCCAGACAGGGAGGAGAAAGTCTCAGGCCTCTGACTTAGCAAGGGGCTTCCCTGAAAGCTACACAAAGGCCACACAGACCTGTGCACCTCAGGCTGGACCCTTGTGCTCATAGCAAGGAGGATGAGATAGCTCGGAAAGCAGACTGGTCTGCAAGAGAAATACCAGGCATCCGCTGCTTATGGAGCACTGATGGGGTACAGCCAGCCTAAGACATAGCGTTCACACTATATCAGTTATTGGTTCTCCCTGCAGCCACTGGAGGAACAGACAAACAAACAAAAAACAGCTCAGAGTGATCACTGTCTAATCACTTGGTGGTGGGTGTCAGCCAGGTAAGACCCGCAGATCACTATGGTTTCCTACAGGGAATGTGTCTGCCTTGCAACCTCAACCTATTTATGAAACTGTCTTCCCTCTCGGAAGCCACTAACCAAGATGAGGTCTCCCAGGAGATAAATGTACCGGTCTATCCTCATGTCCTCTTCAAGTTCTCCCTAGAAATAGTACATGTCACTTTCATTCCCATTTCATTGGCCAAATTTGGTCATGTGATCATGCCTGATCCTGGGAGAATCTACATGGGCTGCCAAGCTTTGGAAGAAGACTTCATGAGGAAAAGTTAGAGTCGAAGCCAACTTCAAGGATGTAGTAGCACTGGAACCCATGTGGTGCTGAGGCAGATGCCTGGCTCACTTCCCAAACACCCGTCAAAAGGGAGAATTTTGAAACTCATTTCACAGGTGAGAAGATGGGTTCAGAGCAGGATGTGGGCTTGTCCAGGTCTGGGGGCCAGTGAAAGGCTTGAAACCCTGTTGACCCTGGAAGGGATGGTTGGCATTTTGCCTGACTCCCAGGAAACAAGGCCCATCATTGGCCCGCAGCCCTCCATAGATTTGTGACCATCAGTCTTGTAATGGCAATGCCCCAAGCCCTTTCACAGGTAGAGGACTTGACCACAGGTCATGTAGGCTCAAGATATCTCCATTATAATGAGGTACCTAAAGACCTGGAGGCTTGGGGTTGGGGATTTAGCTCAGCGGTAGAGCGCTTGCCTAGCAAGCGCAAGGCCCTGGGTTCGATCCCCAGCTCCGAAAAAAAGAAAAAAAAAAAAAAAAAAAAGACCTGGAGGCTTAGCCAATGAACTTTCCTGCACAGACACTCCTCCCTGCAAAACGTATTTAATCTCAGGCCCACCCTGAGAAGTGAGGTACGGTTTTACTCATCCCCTCTCTGCCATGACAATAAATGTCTTAAAACCATGGACTGTCTCTTTTCATCAGGATAAGCCTTGGGGAGCTTTAGAGAAGTCCTTTGCCTACAGAGCCATCGTCTAATCTCCTGTAGAAGGCCTCCCTGTACTCCCAGTGGTGGCCGCCACCAAGCTCAAGCCTACTGCTGTCAAGCCAAGGACTACCCCTGTAGGACCAGCTAGAGCTCCCTCTTTTCCCCCTAGGCCCCAAGCTAGATCCAGCTCCGGGGGTTGGGCCCCCAGTCCCTTCTCAGCTCTTCTGTGGCTTCCAGCAGCACCTGGATGCCCAAAAGTCTGAGAACCAGACTGCCCTGGCCTCCTTGCAGGCCTGGGAACTCCCAGCCAGCTCTGTGTCCTGCGCCACAGACTGTGCTTTCCCACCCCCGCTGCGGTATCATGCAGCTTCCCGCAGCCTAACACCCGCCCATCGACAGCTTAGGATAATCATGATCCCCGAGTCCTGCCTCCCCAAGTGGCCAAGCCCTGTGGCAGAGCAGACTCGGGACCCATTAACCCTACACGGGTTCAGCATTTGAACACAGCTCTGACTTGCAGTTTTCTGTGACAGCAGACAATAGCAGGCAACAAGGAGTCAAGTCTGGACCATCTGTCATCTCATTTTTTGATCCTGGACAGTTGTCCCCAATGTGTATGGGGAATGTTAGTACTGCCTCAGCTCCCTGTGGTGTCTAGAAATCTCCCAAGGCCGGTATCTGTGGCTGGCTCTTCTAGGAGAGAGGCTGGGGTGGATCCATCTTGGAGGACAGGGAGAAATGAGTGGGGCAAGGTGGGAGAGGGCATGTCCCGTCTGCTGAGCCCCAGTTTTCCTGACCACCTCTATGCAGCTGAGGTGTTTCTGTGTCATAGCCTGTGGGCTGACCTTATGGAGATGCTTTGGTTACTGCGGTGTCCATGAAGTTGCATTTGGCCTATAAACTGGAAATGTAGTAAGAATCCCAAAAGAATATGCTGGGATGCTGGGATAAGCAAGGCCCTGAGAGCCTTCCCCAGGGCCCATCAAGCATGACCACTGCCTTAGTTAGCTACAGAGACTGGATACCTTGGTTTCCCAGAATTCCAATGGTTTCTCTTGGTGGTAGGGTGGGGCTTGGTTCCCCCACAACACATAAACCAACACCCCACTTTTGGGTTCTTTTTTTTTTCTTTTTTTCTTTTTTTGGATTGCTTCCAAGAGAAACCAGAGAAAAGGCCTTGGGCAGATTCCCAGGAGGCCTCTCTGGTCCCTCCCTGGAATGGTTTGACTGCCTGGAGAGCTTCAAGAGTGAGCCTGGAGAGCTAATTCTGTCCCTTTGCTTGTCCAAGTGAAGGAGAGTGACAAGCGCCAACCCCCTGAGGGGCAAAACAGGCTGTGCCAACCCTGCAAAGAAGCCTTGGGTCCTGGGAAATGACCCAGTTGCCAGGCTGGAGGTTCCTCCCAAGCCCCAAAGAGAAGCAGATCGGGGGTGGGTGCCAAGCCCAGGGAGGCATCAGACCTCAGCCCTGTGTGGCTCAGGTCCAGAAGAGCAGGCTGTCTGGCTGGGCCAGTGGTCAGGAATTCAGTCCTGTGGTGACCAGTAGCTCCCAGAGACCAAATTTTTTGAGAAACTGACTCTCCTAGGGATAAGCTGATGTCTACAGGGACAGACCAGAAAGCTCCAAGGTCAACCCCAGAGTTCACTATTAGGCCCCTACCTCTCCTTACTGAGAGCTCCATCCCACAGAAGGTAGCTTTCACCTTTGTGGTATTTTTATCTGACGGAAGACAAACAAACAAAAAACTCAGGACACAAGGAACAGGAGCTGAGGTCCTCAAAGAACAGCTCTAGTGCCTGGGAAAAGAGAAAAGAGCCTGCGGCCCAAGTACAGCCCCACCCCCAGTCCCCTCAGGAATGCCTTTCTGCCGCTCAGTGGACTGGGACTGAGCTAAGCTGAGAGGACTTCTTTGCGCACACTCCTGGCTTCAGGCAAAGCCAAAGGCGACAAGTATCCGCTGACGCAGAAGGAAGGGCTGGAACTGCTCCTGGACTAATCTCACTAAGTTCCCAAACATTCCTTGGGGCTTGGAGTGCAGGTCAGTTTGTGGAGTGCTTGTCTAGCTCTGGGTTTGATCCCCAATACCACAGAAACCAAGCGTGGTACAGGCTTTTATTTCTAGCACTTGAGAGGTGGAGGCAGAAGAATCAAAAGTCCAAAGGCTATGGTCAGCTACATAAGGAGCTGGACGCCAGTCTGGGAATCAACTTGAGAACCTGCATCAAAACCACAAACAAACAAACAAACAAACAAACAACAACAACAACAAAAAACATTGATTAGGGGTCAGAGAGCTGGTTCCCCAGATAAGGGCACTTACTGTCTACCCGGACAACATGAGTTATGAGTTAGATCCCTGAAGTCCACATAGTAGGAGAGAATCAGTGCCCTTGGATTATTCTCTGACCTCTACTTGTACCCCTACACACGCACACACACACACACACACACACGCACACATGCACACACAATAAATGGATCAGCCTAAAATATTTTTAAAATACACCTGGGTCCACTTTGGTGCAGAGTGGGATTAAAATAGCTCTTCACTGTGCTCATCTATTCAAAGCTCCCATTCTCTACCTCTCAGCCCCACCTCTTAGAGCAGAGCCAAGGCTCAGGGGCCTACCCCAAATTTTCCAGCTCTCAAGCTCACCATGAAGCCAGAAAGCTCCACAGGGAGTGGGAGGTCCCTTTCCCATTGCTGTAATAAAACACCAACAAAAGCAACTTAAGGAGGAAAGGATTTACTTTGGCTGACAGTTCAAGGGACAGTCAGTCCATCAAGGTGGGGAAGTCGAGGAAGCTGGAGCCTGAAGCAGCTAGGCATGTGACGTCTACAATCAGAGCCATGAATGTGCATGGTAGGGCTCAGCTCACCCTCGATTTCAAACAGGCCAGGATCTCCTATCTAGGGAGTGGTCCTGCCCACAATACTGAACAATTTCCCACAGGTATGTTCACAGACCTTCCTTCCAGGCCATTTTAGATTCTGCCTTGACAGCAACTAATGTTCACTCTTGCAGGAAAGGATCCATAGCGTTGGGTTCAATCTGGGCTCAGGTTGTAATAGCATCTCTCTTGCCCTTCTGTGTCTTGGGTCTGGGTGACTATCCAGTGTGAACTGAGTTAAAGAAGGCACAGTGAAGTTAAAGGGATGACATGATATTTGTGGTTCTCACAACCCCAGAAACAAACTGACAGCCCTTCAGGGTACCTGGATCCATGCCATGGCCTGGCCTGTGGTGGTGACATATTTCGAGGCTGATTCTGACTGTGGTATGATAAGCTAAGGCTCACATGCAATGGCATAAGGTAAGGAGAGGTCTCAAGGGAGGACAGCTGTGGAGTCCCCAGAGGGATGGAAGGTACTTTCTAGAAAGCAGGGCTATAGTTCTTCTGTGCCCAGTAGGTGCTATGTCACCATCCTTGGCTCCAAAAAACCCATGGTATAGCTCCCCATGTCTTGGGAAGAAAAGAAATAGAGATGACCCCTTAGAAGGCACAGTTGGGAGTAACAGCTATTGTCCTGCTGGGATACTGCTCTCCAAATGGGAGATGCCCAGGGTGGACAGAAAACTTGAGAAGCAGGGCCATCATAGAGGCACCGTAATTGGCAGCAAATGCTATATTGGGGTTCTCTAGAGGAACAGAACTGAAAGAAAGAATATACATCATATAAATCTGATATATATATTTGTATACACATGTATATGAACATGTACATCATATGTTATACATATACATATACATATACATATACATATACATATACATATACATATACAGGATTTATTAGAATGAATTACAGGCTGAAGTTCAGCAAGTTTATCAATAGAAGGTTCAAGATCCACAGTAGCTGTCCAGTCCATGAGACTGAATGCCTCAGCTGGTCTTCAGTATACAACAGAATCTTGAAGAAGTGGGCTTTAATGCCAATAAAGGAATGGATTTGCTAGCAAGGATGAGGGCAAGCCGTCAAAAAACAGAGAACTCTTTCCTTTTATGTCCTTTATGAAGTCTGACACCAGAAGGTGTGGCCCAGATTAAAGATGGATATTCCCTCCTCAAAAGATCTGGATTAAATTATTCCCACTTCAAATTATTTAATTAAAAAAGTCTTTTACAGGATTTTACCACTTGGGTTTTAGTTAATACAAGATGTAGTCAAGTTGGCATCCAAGAATAGCCATCACACTGTCCTGACCCAGGAGGCTGTCTGGTCAAGAAGCATTATTGAGATAAGATTCATTAAACTGTGTGATCCAATTGTGTATAATAAATTTTTCAAAACTGGTTTCTGTGAACACCTTGATTCACATGCACAAATCCAGATACACACATACACATTTATATAATTATAAAAGTAAAACATTTAAAAAAAGAAAAATGAGTATGTAGACAGAATCAAGATAAAAATCACATGATCTTCTCAATAGATCTAAAAAGGTCTGATAAAATTCAACATCCCTTCATAATCAAAGTCAAAGGAGACAAAGGATAGCATGAGACTCATTCAGTATAAAGTCTGCACAAAACTAACCTCTAGGTAACGTTATACTAAATGGGGAAGGATTGAGAGTGGCCCGTAAGATGAGCAAGACAAGGTGCCCCCTCTTTCCACTTCTATTCAATATAGGGCTTGAGTTGTCAGCCAAGTAATAAGGCAAGAAAGAGAAATTAATACAGACAAACGGACACAAATTGGAAAGGAAGATGTCAAACAATTTCCACTTCCTTATGATAGTCAAATTGAGACAGGCTGACCCCATGACAGGTTTCAAATTGGCAGTCTAGGAGAGTAGGGAACTGGGCAAGTCCAGGCAAGTCAGTTAAAAAGAAACCCAGACTTCAGGCAACTAATCAGAAACTAGAAAGTACCCAGCCACCTAGCCTGAGGCAAGGACAGTGGGTCAGCAAGTTTCCAGAGCTCTCCAGTAACAGGTTCCATCCCCATGCTCCAGTAATGGATTGTCCCTAGAGATGGAGTAAGATAAAGGCCCAAACCTCCTCAGTAATAATTTCCAGCCCCCATGCCCATTACCAAATAAAATGCCTTAGAGATGGAGATATAGGTCGCCTATCCCAGAATTCCCTAACATGCTTTAAATCTAGCCTGTGAGCTCTTTTGGTTGTCTCTCCATTTTAGAATGAGGGGCCCACCCCATCACCTTAACTCCCCCACCCACTGCATGCTGATCGTCTACATAATAAAACTTTCCTTGCTTTTGCATAGTATTTGTCTCTGGGGTATCATTCTTCATCGAGCAATGAACCCTTATAAAATAATCTTTCATTGAATGACCAGATCATAGTTTATCCATCCATCATCTAAGTTGATAGATATTCGAGGACAATATCTGCTTGCTGTATTTGCCTCCTTGAAACCAGACACTCTATGAGGGCATAGCATCTGGCATAACCTGGTTGTCTGAAAAATAGACTCTTCAACAATGGCTGCAGATAGGGAAGTGTAAGCGAAGGGTCGGGGGGGTGGGATATCTTGAAGAGAATAGGGGGGTGAGAGAGAGACCCAACCGCCTGGTCAGGTGGGCACTCCTGAGGCTGCAGAGCGGAAGAGACCACCAACACTGCTCACCCCTGCCCACATCCCTGGCCCAAGAGGAAACTGTATAAGGCCTCTGGGCTCCCGTGGGGGAGGGCCCAGGAGCGGCAGGACCCCTGCCACAGACACCGCCGGACCCTGAAAAAACAGACCGGATAAACAGTTCTCTGCACCCAAATCCCGTGGGAGGGAGAGCTAAACCTTCAGAGAGGCAGACAGGCCTGGGAAACCAGAAGAGACTGCTCCCTGCACACACATCTCGGACGCCAGAGGAAAAAGCCAAAGATCATCTGGAACCCTGGTGCACTGAAGCTCCCGGAAGGGGCGGCACAGGTCTTCCTGGTTGCTGCCGCTGCAGAGAGCCCCTGGGCAGCACCCCACGAGCGAACTTGAGCCTCGGGACCACAGGTAAGACCAAATTTTCTGCTGCAAGAAAGCTGCCTGGTGAGCTTGGGACACACGGAAGCAGAATTTCTCTAGAACCGGGCACGTTCTGTGTTTACCGGAAGTCCCACACCCGCGGATCCCGGCCCGCAGCAGCTCTCTGCTCCCAGACCCGGTGAGAGAGAGACCCAACCGCCTGGTCAGGTGGGCACTCCTGAGGCTGCAGAGCGGAAGAGACCACCAACACTGCTCACCCCTGCCCACATCCCTGGCCCAAGAGGAAACTGTATAAGGCCTCTGGGCTCCCGTGGGGGAGGGCCCAGGAGCGGCAGGACCCCTGCCGAAGACACCGCCGGACCCTGAAGGAAACAGACCGGATAAACAGTTCTCTGCACCCAAATCCCATGGGAGGGAGAGCTAAACCTTCAGAGAGGTAGACAGGCCTGGGAAACCAGAAGAGACTGCTCCCGGCACACACATCTCGGACGCCAGAGGAAAAAGCCAAAGACCATCTGGAACCCTGGTGCACTGAAGCTCCCGGAAGGGGCGGCACAGGTCTTCCTGGTTGCTGCCGCTGCAGAGAGCCCCTGGACAGCACCCCACGAGCAAACCTGAGCCTCGGGACCACAGGTAAGACCAAATTTTCTGCTGCAAGAAAGCTGCCTGGTGAACTCAAGACACAGGCCCACAGGAACAGCTGAAGACCTGTAGAGAGGAAAAACTACACGCCCGAAAGCAGAACACTCTGTCCCCATAACTGACTGAAAGAGAGGAAAACAGGTCTACAGCACTCCTGACACACAGGCTTATAGGACAGTCTAGCCACTGTCAGAAATAGCAGAACAAAGTAACACTAGAGATAATCTGATGGCGAGAGGCAAGCGCAGGAACCCAAGCAACAGAAACCAAGACTACATGCCATCATCGGAGCCCAATTCTCCCACCAAAACAAACATGGAATATCCAAACACACCAGAAAAGCAAGATCTAGTTTCAAAATCATATTTGATCATGATGCTGGAGGACTTCAGGAAAGACCTGAACACACTTAGGGAAGCACAGGAAAACATTAATAAACAAGTAAAAGCCTACAGAGAGGAATCGCAAAAATCCCTGAAAGAATTCCAGGAAAACACAATCAAACAGTTGAAGGAATTAAAAATGGAAATAGAAGCAATCAAGAAAGAACACATGGAAACAACCCTGGATATAGAAAACCAAAAGAAGAGACAAGGAGCTGTAGATACAAGCTTCACCAACAGAATACAAGAGATGGAAGAGAGAATCTCAGGAGCAGAAGATTCCATAGAAATCATTGACTCAACTGTCAAAGATAATGTAAAGCGGAAAAAGCTACTGGTCCAAAACATACAGGAAATCCAGGACTCAATGAGAAGATCAAACCTAAGGATAATAGGTATAGAAGAGAGTGAAGACTCCCAGCTCAAAGGACCAGTAAATATCTTCAACAAAATCATAGAAGAAAACTTCCCTAACCTAAAAAAAGAGATACCCATAGACATACAGGAAGCCTACAGAACTCCAAATAGATTGGACCAGAAAAGAAACACCTCCCGTCACATAATTGTCAAAACACCAAACGCACAAAATAAAGAAAGAATATTAAAAGCAGTAAGGGAAAAAGGTCAAGTAACATATAAAGGGAGACCTATCAGAATCACACCAGACTTCTCGCCAGAAACTATGAAGGCCAGAAGATCCTGGACTGATGTTATACAGACCCTAAGAGAACACAAATGCCAGCCCAGATTACTGTATCCAGCAAAACTCTCAATTAACATTGATGGAGAAACCAAGATATTCCATGACAAAACCAAATTTACACAATATCTTTCTACAAATCCAGCACTACAAAGGATAATAAATGGTAAAGCCCAACATAAGGAGGCAAGCTATACCCTAGAAGAAGCAAGAAACTAATCGTCTTGGCAACAAAACAAAGAGAATGAAAGCACACAAACATAACCTCACATCAAATATGAATATAACGGGAAGCAATAATCACTATTCCTTAATATCTCTCAATATCAATGGCCTCAACTCCCCAATAAAAAGACATAGATTAACAAACTGGATACGCAACGAGGACCCTGCATTCTGCTGCCTACAGGAAACACACCTCAGAGACAAAGACAGACACTACCTCAGAGTGAAAGGCTGGAAAACAACTTTCCAAGCAAATGGTCAGAAGAAGCAAGCTGGAGTAGCCATTCTAATATCAAATAAAATCAATTTCCAACTAAAAGTCATCAAAAAAGGTAAGGAAGGACACTTCATATTCATCAAAGGAAAAATCAACCAAGATGAACTCTCAATCCTAAATATCTATGCCCCAAATACAAGGGCACCTACATATGTAAAAGAAACCTTACTAAAGCTCAAAACACACATTGCACCTCACACAATAATAGTGGGAGATTTCAACACCCCACTCTCATCAATGGACAGATCATGGAAACAGAAATTAAACAGTGATGTAGACAGACTAAGAGAAGTCATGAGCCAAATGGACTTAACGGATATTTATAGAACATTCTATCCTAAAGCAAAAGGATATACCTTCTTCTCAGCTCCTCATGGTACTTTCTCCAAAATTGACCATATAATTGGTCAAAAAACGGGCCTCAACAGGTACAGAAAGATAGAAATAATCCCATGCGTGCTATCGGACCACCACGGCCTAAAACTGGTCTTCAATAACAATAAGGGAAGAATGCCCACATATACGTGGAAATTGAACAATGCTCTACTCAATGATAACCTGGTCAAGGAAGAAATAAAGAAAGAAATTAAAAACTTTTTAGAATTTAATGAAAATGAAGATACAACATACTCAAACTTATGGGACACAATGAAAGCTGTGCTAAGAGGAAAACTCATAGCGCTGAGTGCCTGCAGAAAGAAACAGGAAAGAGCATATGTCAGCAGCTTGACAGCACACCTAAAAGCTCTAGAACAAAAAGAAGCAAATACACCCAGGAGGAGTAGAAGGCAGGAAATAATCAAACTCAGAGCTGAAATCAACCAAGTAGAAACAAAAAGGACCATAGAAAGAATCAACAGAACCAAAAGTTGGTTCTTTGAGAAAATCAACAAGATAGATAAACCCTTAGCCAGACTAACGAGAGGACACAGAGAGTGTGTCCAAATTAACAAAATCAGAAATGAAAAGGGAGACATAACTACAGATTCGGAGGAAATTCAAAAAATCATCAGATCTTACTATAAAAACCTATATTCAACAAAATTTGAAAATCTTCAGGAAATGGACAATTTCCTAGACAGATACCAGGTATCGAAGTTAAATCAGGAACAGATAAACCAGTTAAACAACCCCATAACTCCTAAGGAAATAGAAGCAGTCATTAAAGGTCTCCCAACCAAAAAGAGCCCAGGTCCAGACGGGTTTAGTGCAGAATTCTATCAAACCTTCATAGAAGACCTCATACCAATATTATCCAAACTATTCCACAAAATTGAAACAGATGGATCACTACCGAATTCCTTCTATGAAGCCACAATTACTCTTATACCTAAACCACACAAAGACACAACAAAGAAAGAGAACTTCAGACCAATTTCCCTTATGAATATCGACGCAAAAATACTCAATAAAATTCTGGCAAACCGAATTCAAGAGCACATCAAAACAATCATCCACCATGATCAAGTAGGCTTCATCCCAGGCATGCAGGGATGGTTTAATATACGGAAAACCATCAACGTGATCCATTATATAAACAAACTGAAAGAACAGAACCACATGATCATTTCATTAGATGCTGAGAAAGCATTTGACAAAATTCAACACCCCTTCATGATAAAAGTCCTGGAAAGAATAGGAATTCAAGGCCCATACCTAAACATAGTAAAAGCCATATACAGCAAACCAGTTGCTAACATTAAACTAAATGGAGAGAAACTTGAAGCAATCCCACTAAAATCAGGGACTAGACAAGGCTGCCCACTCTCTCCCTACTTATTCAATATAGTTCTTGAAGTTCTAGCCAGAGCAATCAGACAACAAAAGGAGATCAAAGGGATACAGATCGGAAAAGAAGAGGTCAAAATATCACTATTTGCAGATGACATGATAGTATATTTAAGTGATCCCAAAAGTTCCACCAGAGAACTACTAAAGCTGATAAACAACTTCAGCAAAGTGGCTGGGTATAAAATTAACTCAAATAAATCAGTTGCCTTCCTCTATACAAAAGAGAAACAAGCCGAGAAAGAAATTAGGGAAACGACACCCTTCATAATAGACCCAAATAATATAAAGTACCTCGGTGTGACTTTAACCAAGCAAGTAAAAGATCTGTACAATAAGAACTTCAAGACACTGAGGAAAGAAATTGAAGAAGACCTCAGAAGATGGAAAGATCTCCCATGCTCATGGATTGGCAGGATTAATATGGTAAAAATGGCCATCTTACCAAAAGCAATCTACAGATTCAATGCAATCCCCATCAAAATACCAATCCAATTCTTCAAAGAGTTAGACAGAACAATTTGCAAATTCATCTGGAATAACAAAAAACCCAGGATAGCTAAAGCTATCCTCAACAATAAAAGGACTTCAGGGGGAATCACTATCCCTGAACTCAAGCAGTATTACAGAGCAATAGTGATAAAAACTGCATGGTATTGGTACAGAGACAGACAGATAGACCAATGGAATAGAATTGAAGACCCAGAAATGAACCCACACACCTATGGTCACTTGATTTTTGACAAAGGAGCCAAAACCATCCAATGGAAAAAAGATAGTATTTTCAGCAAATGGTGCTGGTTCAACTGGAGGGCAACATGTAGAAGAATGCAGATCGATCCATCCTTATCACCCTGTACAAACCTTAAGTCCAAGTGGATCAAGGACCTCCACATCAAACCAGACACACTCAAACTAATAGAAGAAAAACTAGGGAAGCATCTGGAACACATGGGCACTGGAAAAAATTTCCTGAACAAAACACCAATGGCTTATGCTCTAAGATCAAGAATCGACAAATGGGATCTCATAAAACTGCAAAGCTTCTGTAAGGCAAAGGACACTGTGGTTAGGACAAAACGGCAACCAACAGATTGGGAAAAGATCTTTACCAATCCTACAACAGATAGAGGCCTTATTTCCAAAATATACAAAGAACTCAAGAAGTTAGACCGCAGGGAAACAAATAACCCTATTAAAAAATGGGGTTCAGAGCTAAACAAAGAATTCACAGCTGAGGAATGCCGAATGGCTGAGAAACACCTAAAGAAATGTTCAACATCTTTAGTCATAAGGGAAATGCAAATCAAAACAACCCTGAGATTTCACCTCACACCAGTGCGATTGGCTAAGATCAAAAACTCAGGTGACAGCAGATGCTGGCGAGGATGTGGAGAAAGAGGAACACTCCTCCATTGTTGGTGGGATTGCAGACTGGTAAAACCATTCTGGAAATCAGTCTGGAGGTTCCTCAGAAAATTGGACATTGAACTGCCTGATGATCCAGCTATACCTCTCTTGGGCATATACCCAAAAGATGCCTCAACATATAAAAGAGACACGTGCTCCACTATGTTCATCGCAGCCTTATTTATAATAGCCAGAAGCTGGAAAGAACCCAGATGCCCTTCAACAGAGGAACGGATACAGAAAATGTGGTACATCTACACAATGGAATATTACTCAGCTATCAAAAACAACGAGTTTATGAAATTCGTAGGCAAATGGTTGGAACTGGAAAATATCATCCTGAGTGAGCTAACCCAATCACAGAAAGACATACATGGTATGCACTCATTGATAAGTGGCTATTAGCCCAAATGCTTGAATTACCCTAGATCCCTAGAACAAACGAAACTCAAGACGGATGATCAAAATGTGAATGCTTCACTCCTTCTTTAAATGAGGAAAAAGAATACCCTTGGCAGGGAAGGGAGAGGCAAAGATTAAAACAGAGACTGAAGGAACACCCATTCAGAGCCTGCCCCACATGTGGCCCATACATATACAGCCACCCAATTAGACAAGATGGATGAAGCAAAGAAGTGCAGACCGACAGGAGCCGGATGTAGATCGCTCCTGAGAGACACAGCCAGAATACAGCAAATATAGAGGCGAATGCCAGCAGCAAACCACTGAACTGAGAATAGGTCCCCTATTGAAGGAATCAGAGAAAGAACTGGAAGAGCTTGAAGGGGCTCGAGACCCCAAAAGTACAACAATGCCAAGCAACCAGAGCTTCCAGGGACTAAGCCACTACCTAAAGACTATACATGGACTGACCCTGGACTCTGACCCCATAGGTAGCAATGAATATCCTAGTAAGAGCACCAGTGGAAGGGGAAGCCCTGGGTCCTGCTAAGACTGAACCCACAGTGAACTAGTCTATGGGGGGAGGGCGGCAATGGGGGGAGGGTTGGGAGGGGAACACCCATAAGGAAGGGGAGGGGGGAGGCATTAGGGGGATGTTTGCCCGGAAACCGGGAAAGGGAATAACACTCGAAATGTATATAAGAAATACTCAAGTTAATAAAAAAAAAAAAAAAAAAAAAAAGAAGAGAATAGGGGACAAGAGACGCAAAGAAGAACGCCAAGACAAGAGTTTGATCAAGGCAACAATTTTATTTTTCCCCAAGGCTGAATTTATACCATAACATGGGTAACAGAGGGAGGGGGGAAGTAAGAAACATTTATACAGGCCAAGGACACAATATTTGTGTAGTCAGGGAATAGGCTGATGTTGACAGGATGTCAGAAAGGTTGCAGGTTTGTCATATCTATCAGCAGGATGTTGGTTTTTCAGAAAGGTTACAGGTCATCACATTGGGTATCTTTATCATATGATTATTATTCATTTTGACCACCAGATTTGTATTAGTCTTCTGCAGCTGGCTGGGGATTTTCCATGAACCCAGTCATGCTTAATTCTAACCATAATAATAACATCAATAATGGAGGGCTTCAAGGGCATCGCTCTCAACAGGGAAGCCCCCTCTATGTCGGAGAGGAGCCCCCTGAGCAAGAAAAGCCACAGTGTATTACTAAATGTTTGAGACTTCATCCCAATATTCCTGACATCACTGGCTTCCTGAACTCTATAGGACACCTGACAGCACCTCTGTCTTCACCTACTGCCTTTCACAGGTGTGACAATCATAAATAATTCCCGGACTCTATGAAATATCAGAACTGAGTCACCCTGATGGGAGTATTCGGTCTTCAGGCCACTTGTTTCTTTTATGCAACAACTCAAGGTTATATAGTATCTTAAATGAGAATGGAGCCCATAGGCTCATATGTTTGAACACTTGGACCCCAGTTAATGGAACTGTTTGAGAAGGATTAGGAGGCGTGGCCTTACTGGAGGAAGTGTAGCACCAAGAGTGGCCTTTGAGGTTTCAAAAGCCCATACCTGCTGGCTGTGGTGGTGCATGCTTTTAATCCCAGCACTTGGGAGGCAGAAGCAGGCAGAGCTCTGTAAGTTCAAAGCCAGCCTGACCTACATAGTGAGTTCCAGGACAGCCCAAGAGGCTCTCTCTCTCTCTCTCTCTCTCTCTTTCTCTCTCTCTCTCTCTCTCTCTTGCTGCTAGCTGTGGAAACTGAGGTCTAGGAAGCTTTAGTGGCCTGTTCCCTAGAAGGTTAGCAGATCCATGAGCATGAGCCTCCCTCTGTCCAGAGCTAAAGTCTCTAATCCTCCAAAAGACCTCACACTGCTCAGGCATCCACATGCCTCC